>NW_028120684.1:0-226124 GCF_965178545.1 Coloeus monedula | reverse complement strand
TCACCACAGCCCAATGCCCGATTTCTGCCTCAGTCTAGGGTTAGGCTTAGGGCTAGGGTTAGGGTTATGCCTAGGGTTAGGGTTCACAAAACCACAAAGCCAGGAGCTCCAGGGATACTCACCATGCAAAAGGCAGGCCAAGTTGAGTGTAGCACATCCAAATCCTTGCTCCCTCTTCTTCATTCTGCTCGGAACTCACCACGGCCCAATGCCCGATATCTGCCTCAGTCTAGGGTTAGGCTTAGGGCTAGGGTTAGGGTTATGCCTAGGGTTAGGGTTCACAAAACCACAAAGCCAGGAGCTCCAGGGATACTCCCCATGCAAAAGGCAGGCCAAGTTGAGCGTAGCACATCCAAATCCCCTCTCCCTCTTCGTCATTTTGCTCGGAACTCACCACAGCCCAATGCCCGATTACTGCCTCAGTCTAGGGTTAGGCTTAGGGCTAGGGTTAGGGTTATGCCTAGGGTTAGGGTTCACAAAACCACAAAGCCAGGAGCTCCAGGGATACTCACCATGCAAAAGGCAGGCCAAGTTGAGCGTAGCACATCCAAATCATTGCTCCCTCTTTGTCATTCTGCTCGGAACTCACCACAGCCCCATGCTCGATTTCTGCCTCAGTCTAGGGTTAGGCTTAGGGCTAGGGTTAGGGTTATGCCTAGGGTTAGGGTTCAGAAAACCACAAAGCCAGGAGCTCCAGGGATACTCCCCATGCAAAAGGCAGGCCAAGTTGAGCGCAGCCAATCCAAATCCTTGCTCCCTCTTCGTCATTCTGCTCGGAACTCCCCACAGCCCCATGCCCGATTTCTGCCTCAGTCTAGGGTTAGGCTTAGGGCTAGGGTTAGGGTTATGCCTAGGGTTAGGGTTCAGAAAACCACAAAGCCAGGAGCTCCAGGGATACTCCCCATGCAAAAGGCAGGCCAAGTTGAGCGCAGCCAATCCAAATCCTTGCTCCCTCTTCGTCATTCTGCTCGGAACTCCCCACAGCCCAATGCCCGATTTCTGCCTCAGTCTAGGGTTAGGCTTAGGGCTAGGGTTAGGGTTATGCCTAGGGTTAGGGTTCACAAAACCACAAAGCCAGGAGCTCCAGGGATACTCCCCATGCAAAAGGCAGGCCAAGTTGAGCGTAGCACATCCAAATCCTTGCTCCCTCTTTGTCATTCTGCTCAGAACTTCCCACAGCCCAATGCCAGATTACTGGCTCAGTCTAGGGTTAGGCTTAGGGCTAGGGTTAGGGTTATGCCTAGGGTTAGGGTTCACAAAACCACAAAGCCAGGACCTCCAGGGACACTGATCATGCGAAAGGCAGGGCAAGTTAAGCACGGCACATCCAAAACCTTGCTCCCTCTTCTTCTTTCTGCAAGGGTTAGGGTTAGGGGCTCGGGTTAGTGTTAGGGGTTAGGGTTAGGGGTAGGGTTAGGGTTAGGGTTATGCCTAGGGTTAGGATTGAGAAAACGACAAAGCCAGGGGACCCAGGCACACTAAGCATGCAAAAGGCAGGCCAAGTTGAGCGTAGCACATCCAAATCCCCTCTCCCTCTTCGTCATTCTGCTCGGAATTCACCACAGCCCAATGCCCGATTTCTGCCTCAGTCTAGGGTTAGGCTTAGGGCTAGGGTTAGGGTTATGCCTAGGGTTAGGGTTCACAAAACCACAAAGCCAGGAGCTCCAGGGATACTCACCATGCAAAAGGCAGGCCAAGTTGAGTGTAGCACATCCAAATCCTTGCTCCCTCTTCTTCATTCTGCTCGGAACTCACCACGGCCCAATGCCCGATATCTGCCTCAGTCTAGGGTTAGGCTTAGGGCTAGGGTTAGGGTTATGCCTAGGGTTAGGGTTCACAAAACCACAAAGCCAGGAGCTCCAGGGATACTCACCATGCAAAAGGCAGGCCAAGTTGAGTGTAGCACATCCAAATCCCCTCTCCCTCTTCGTCATTCTGCTCGGAACTCACCACAGCCCAATGCCCGATTTCTGCCTCAGTCTAGGGTTAGGCTTAGGGCTAGGGTTAGGGTTATGCCTAGGGTTAGGGTTCAGAAAACCACAAAGCCAGGAGCTCCAGGGATACTCACCATGCAAAAGGCAGGCCAAGTTGAGCGTAGCACATCCAAATCATTGCTCCCTCTTTGTCATTCTGCTCGGAACTCACCACAGCCCCATGCCCGATTTCTGCCTCAGTCTAGGGTTAGGCTTAGGGCTAGGGTTAGGGTTATGCCTAGGGTTAGGGTTCAGAAAACCACAAAGCCAGGAGCTCCAGGGATACTCCCCATGCAAAAGGCAGGCCAAGTTGAGCGCAGCCAATCCAAATCCTTGCTCCCTCTTCGTCATTCTGCTCGGAACTCACCACAGCCCAATGCCCGATTTCTGCCTCAGTCTAGGGTTAGGCTTAGGGCTAGGGTTAGGGTTATGCCTAGGGTTAGGGTTCAGAAAACCACAAAGCCAGGAGCTCCAGGGATACTCACCATGCAAAAGGCAGGCCAAGTTGAGCGTAGCACATCCAAATCCCCTCTCCCTCTTCGTCATTCTGCTCGGAACTCACCACAGCCCAATGCCCGATTACTGCCTCAGTCTAGGGTTAGGCTTAGGGCTAGGGTTAGGGTTATGCCTAGGGTTAGGGTTCACAAAACCACAAAGCCAGGAGCTCCAGGGATACTCACCATGCAAAAGGCAGGCCAAGTTGAGCGTAGCACATCCAAATCCCCTCTCCCTCTTCGTCATTCTGCTCGGAACTCACCACAGCCCAATGCCCGATTACTGCCTCAGTCTAGGGTTAGGCTTAGGGCTAGGGTTAGGGTTATGCCTAGGGTTAGGGTTCACAAAACCACAAAGCCAGGAGCTCCAGGGATACTCACCATGCAAAAGGCAGGCCAAGTTGAGCGTAGCACATCCAAATCCCCTCTCCCTCTTTGTCATTCTCCTCGGAACTCCCCACAGCCCAATGCCCGATTACTGGCTCAGTCTAGGGTTAGGCTTAGGGCTAGGGTTAGGGTTATGCCTAGGGTTAGGGTTCACAAAACCACAAAGCCAGGAGCTCCAGGGATACTCACCATGCAAAAGGCAGGCCAAGTTGAGCGTAGCACATCCAAATCCCCTCTCCCTCTTTGTCATTCTGCTCGGAACTCACCACAGCCCAATGCCCGATTTCTGCCTCAGTCTAGGGTTAGGCTTAGGGCTAGGATTAGGGTTATGCTTAGGGTTAGGGTTCAGAAAACCACAAAGCCAGGAGCTCCAGGGATACTCACCATGCAAAAGGCAGGCCAAGTTGAGCGTAGCACATCCAAATCCCCTCTCCCTCTTCGTCATTCTGCTCGGAACTCCCCACAGCCCAATGCCCGATTTCTGCCTCAGTCTAGGGTTCGGCTTGGGGCTAGGGTTAGGGTTATGCCTAGGGTTAGGGTTCACAAAACCACAAAGCCAGGAGCTCCAGGGATACTCCCCATGCAAAAGGCAGGCCAAGTTGAGCGTAGCACATCCAAATCCCCTCTCCCTCTTCCTCATTCTGCTCGGAACTCACCACAGCCCCATGCCCGATTTCTGCCTCAGTCTAGGGTTAGGTTTAGGGCTAGGGTTAGGGTTATGCCTAGGGTTAGGGTTCAGAAAACCACAAAGCCAGGAGCTCCAGGGATACTCCCCATGCAAAAGGCAGGCCAAGTTGAGCGTAGCACATCCAAATCCTTGCTCCCTCTTCGTCATTCTGCTCGGAACTCCCCACAGCCCAATGCCCGATTACTGCCTCAGTCTAGGGTTAGGCTTAGGGCTAGGGTTAGGGTTATGCCTAGGGTTAGGGTTCAGAAAACCACAAAGCCAGGAGCTCCAGGGACACTGATCATGCGAAAGGCAGGACAAGTTAAGCACGGCACATCCAAAACCTTGCTCCCTCTTCTTCTTTCTGCAAGGGTTAGGGTTAGGGGCTCGGGTTAGTGTTAGGGGTTAGGGTTAGGGGTAGGGTTAGGGTTAGGGTTTTGACTAGGGTTAGGATTGAGAAAACGACAAAGCCAGGGGACCCAGGCACACTAAGCATGCAAAAGGCAGGCCAAGTTGAGCGTAGCACATCCAAATCCCCTCTCCCTCTTCGTCATTCTGCTCGGAATTCACCACAGCCCAATGCCCGATTTCTGCCTCAGTCTAGGGTTAGGCTTAGGGCTAGGGTTAGGGTTATGCCTAGGGTTAGGGTTCAGAAAACCACAAAGCCAGGAGCTCCAGAGATACTCCCCATGCAAAAGGCAGGCCAAGTTGAGCGTAGCACCTCCAAATCCTTGCTCCCTCTTCGTCATTCTGCTCGGAACTCACCACAGCCCAATGCCCGATTTCTGCCTCAGTCTAGGGTTAGGTTTAGGGCTAGGGTTAGGGTTATGCCTAGGGTTAGGGTTCAGAAAACCACAAAGCCAGGAGCTCCAGGGATACTCCCCATGCAAAAGGCAGGCCAAGTTGAGTGTAGCACATCCAAATCCTTGCTCCCTCTTCGTCATTCTGCTCGGAACTCACCACAGCCCAATGCCCGATTTCTGCCTCAGTCTAGGGTTAGGCTTAGGGCTAGGGTTAGGGTTATGCCTAGGGTTAGGGTTCAGAAAACCACAAAGCCAGGAGCTCCAGGGATACTCCCCATGCAAAAGGCAGGCCAAGTTGAGTGTAGCACATCCAAATCCTTGCTCCCTCTTCGTCATTCTGCTCGGAACTCCCCACAGCCCAATGCCCGATTACTGCCTCAGTCTAGGGTTAGGCTTAGGGCTAGGGTTAGGGTTATGCCTAGGGTTAGGGTTCAGAAAACCACAAAGCCAGGAGCTCCAGGGATACTCCCCATGCAAAAGGCAGGCCAAGTTGAGCGTAGCACATCCAAATCCTTGCTCCCTCTTTGTCATTCTGCTCGGAACTCACCACAGCCCAATGCCCGATTACTGCCTCAGTCTAGGGTTAAGCTTAGGGCTAGGGTTAGGGTTATGCCTAGGGTTAGGGTTCAGAAAACCACAAAGCCAGGAGCTCCAGGGATACTCACCATGCAAAAGGCAGGCCAAGTTGAGCGTAGCACATCCAAATCCTTGCTCCCTCTACGTCATTCTGCTCGGAACTCACCACAGCCCAATGCCCGATTACTGGCTCAGTCTAGGGTTAGGCTTAGGGCTAGGGTTAGGGTTATGCCTAGGGTTAGGGTTCACAAAACCACAAAGCCAGGAGCTCCAGGGATACCATGGAAAAGGCAGGCCAAGTTGAGCGTAGCACATCCAAATCCCCGCTCCCTCTTCTTCATTCTGCTCGGAACTCCCCACAGCCCAATGCCTGATTACTGGCTCAGTCTAGGGTTAGGCTTAGGGCTAGGGTTAGGGTTATGCCTAGGGTTAGGGTTCAGAAAACCACAAAGCCAGGAGCTCCAGGGATACTCCCCATGCAAAAGGCAGGCCAAGTTGAGCGTAGCACATCCAAATCCCCTCTCCCTCTTCTTCATTCTGCTCGGAACTCACCACAGCCCAATGCCCGATTACTGGCTCAGTCTATGGTTAGGCTTAGGGCTAGGGTTAGGGTTATGCCTAGGGTTAGGGTTCAGAAAACCACAAAGCCAGGAGCTCCAGGGATACTCACCATGCAAAAGGCAGGCCAAGTTGAGCGTAGCACATCCAAATCCTTGCTCCCTCTTTGTCATTATGCTTGGAACTCACCACAGCCCAATGCCCGATTACTGCCTCAGTCTAGGGTTAGGCTTAGGGCTAGGGTTAGGGTTATGCCTAGGGTTAGGGTTCACAAAACCACAAAGCCAGGAGCTCCAGGGATACTCACCATGCAAAAGGCAGGCCAAGTTGAGCGTAGCACATCCAAATCCCCTCTCCCTCTTCGTCATTCTGCTCGGAACTCACCACAGCCCAATGCCCGATTACTGCCTCAGTCTAGGGTTAGGCTTAGGGCTAGGGTTAGGGTTATGCCTAGGGTTAGGGTTCACAAAACCACAAAGCCAGGAGCTCCAGGGATACTCACCATGCAAAAGGCAGGCCAAGTTGAGCGTAGCACATCCAAATCCCCTCTCCCTCTTTGTCATTCTCCTCGGAACTCCCCACAGCCCAATGCCCGATTACTGGCTCAGTCTAGGGTTAGGCTTAGGGCTAGGGTTAGGGTTATGCCTAGGGTTAGGGTTCAGAAAACCACAAAGCCAGGAGCTCCAGGGATACTCCCCATGCAAAAGGCAGGCCAAGTTGAGCGTAGCACATCCAAATCCTTGCTCCCTCTTTGTCATTCTGCTCAGAACTTCCCACAGCCCAATGCCAGATTACTGCCTCAGTCTAGGGTTAGGCTTAGGGCTAGGGTTAGGGTTATGCCTAGGGTTAGGGTTCACAAAACCACAAAGCCAGGAGCTCCAGGGACACTGATCATGCGAAAGGCAGGGCAAGTTAAGCACGGCACATCCAAAACCTTGCTCCCTCTTCTTCTTTCTGCAAGGGTTAGGGTTAGGGGCTCGGGTTAGTGTTAGGGGTTAGGGTTAGGGTTAGGGGTAGGGTTAGGGTTAGGGTTTTGACTAGGGTTAGGATTGAGAAAACGACAAAGCCAGGGGACCCAGGCACACTAAGCATGCAAAAGGCAGGCCAAGTTGAGCATAGCACATCCAAATCCCCTCTCCCTCTTCGTCATTCTGCTCGGAATTCACCACAGCCCAATGCCCGATTTCTGTCTCAGTCTAGGGTTAGGCTTAGGGCTAGGGTTAGGGTTATGCCTAGGGTTAGGGTTCACAAAACCACAAAGCCAGGAGCTCCAGGGATACTCACCATGCAAAAGGCAGGCCAAGTTGAGTGTAGCACATCCAAATCCTTGCTCCCTCTTCTTCATTCTGCTCGGAACTCACCACGGCCCAATGCCCGATATCTGCCTCAGTCTAGGGTTAGGCTTAGGGCTAGGGTTAGGGTTATGCCTAGGGTTAGGGTTCACAAAACCACAAAGCCAGGAGCTCCAGGGATACTCACCATGCAAAAGGCAGGCCAAGTTGAGCGTAGCACATCCAAATCCCCTCTCCCTCTTCGTCATTCTGCTCGGAACTCACCACAGCCCAATGCCCGATTTCTGCCTCAGTCTAGGGTTAGGCTTAGGGCTAGGGTTAGGGTTATGCCTAGGGTTAGGGTTCACAAAACCACAAAGCCAGGAGCTCCAGGGATACTCACCATGCAAAAGGCAGGCCAAGTTGAGCGTAGCACATCCAAATCATTGCTCCCTCTTTGTCATTCTGCTCGGAACTCACCACAGCCCCATGCTCGATTTCTGCCTCAGTCTAGGGTTAGGCTTAGGGCTAGGGTTAGGGTTATGCCTAGGGTTAGGGTTCAGAAAACCACAAAGCCAGGAGCTCCAGGGATACTCCCCATGCAAAAGGCAGGCCAAGTTGAGCGCAGCCAATCCAAATCCTTGCTCCCTCTTCGTCATTCTGCTCGGAACTCACCACAGCCCAATGCCCGATTTCTGCCTCAGTCTAGGGTTAGGCTTAGGGCTAGGGTTAGGGTTATGCCTAGGGTTAGGGTTCAGAAAACCACAAAGCCAGGAGCTCCAGGGATACTCCCCATGCAAAAGGCAGGCCAAGTTGAGCGCAGCCAATCCAAATCCTTGCTCCCTCTTCGTCATTCTGCTCGGAACTCCCCACAGCCCAATGCCCGATTTCTGCCTCAGTCTAGGGTTAGGCTTAGGGCTAGGGTTAGGGTTATGCCTAGGGTTAGGGTTCAGAAAACCACAAAGCCAGGAGCTCCAGGGATACTCCCCATGCAAAAGGCAGGCCAAGTTGAGCGTAGCACATCCAAATCCTTGCTCCCTCTTTGTCATTCTGCTCAGAACTTCCCACAGCCCAATGCCAGATTACTGCCTCAGTCTAGGGTTAGGCTTAGGGCTAGGGTTAGGGTTATGCCTAGGGTTAGGGTTCACAAAACCACAAAGCCAGGAGCTCCAGGGACACTGATCATGCGAAAGGCAGGCCAAGTTAAGCACGGCACATCCAAAACCTTGCTCCCTCTTCTTCTTTCTGCAAGGGTTAGGGTTAGGGGCTCGGGTTAGTGTTAGGGGTTAGGGTTAGGGGTAGGGTTAGGGTTAGGGTTATGCCTAGGGTTAGGATTGAGAAAACGACAAAGCCAGGGGACCCAGGCACACTAAGCATGCAAAAGGCAGGCCAAGTTGAGCGTAGCACATCCAAATCCCCTCTCCCTCTTCGTCATTCTGCTCGGAATTCACCACAGCCCAATGCCCGATTTCTGCCTCAGTCTAGGGTTAGGCTTAGGGCTAGGGTTAGGGTTATGCCTAGGGTTAGGGTTCAGAAAACCACAAAGCCAGGAGCTCCAGGGATACTCACCATGCAAAAGGCAGGCCAAGTTGAGCGCAGCCAATCCAAATCCTTGCTCCCTCTTCTTCATTCTGCTCGGAACTCACCACGGCCCAATGCCCGATATCTGCCTCAGTCTAGGGTTAGGCTTAGGGCTAGGGTTAGGGTTATGCCTAGGGTTAGGGTTCACAAAACCACAAAGCCAGGAGCTCCAGGGATACTCACCATGCAAAAGGCAGGCCAAGTTGAGTGTAGCACATCCAAATCCCCTCTCCCTCTTCGTCATTCTGCTCGGAACTCCCCACAGCCCAATGCCCGATTTCTGCCTCAGTCTAGGGTTAGGCTTAGGGCTAGGGTTAGGGTTATGCCTAGGGTTAGGGTTCAGAAAACCACAAAGCCAGGAGCTCCAGGGATACTCCCCATGCAAAAGGCAGGCCAAGTTGAGCGCAGCCAATCCAAATCCTTGCTCCCTCTTCGTCATTCTGCTCGGAACTCACCACAGCCCAATGCCCGATTTCTGCCTCAGTCTAGGGTTAGGCTTAGGGCTAGGGTTAGGGTTATGCCTAGGGTTAGGGTTCAGAAAACCACAAAGCCAGGAGCTCCAGGGATACTCACCATGCAAAAGGCAGGCCAAGTTGAGCGTAGCACATCCAAATCCTTGCTCCCTCTTCGTCATTCTGCTCGGAACTTCCCACAGCCCAATGCCAGATTACTGGCTCAGTCTAGGGTTAGGCTTAGGGCTAGGGTTAGGGTTATGCCTAGGGTTAGGGTTCACAAAACCACAAAGCCAGGAGCTCCAGGGATACCATGCAAAAGGCAGGCCAAGTTGAGCGTAGCACATCCAAATCCTTGCTCCCTCTTCTTCATTCTGCTCGGAACTCCCCACAGCCCAATGCCCGATTACTGGCTCAGTCTAGGGTTAGGCTTAGGGCTAGGGTTAGGGTTATGCCTAGGGTTAGGGTTCAGAAAACCACAAAGCCAGGAGCTCCAGGGATACTCCTCATGCAAAAGGCAGGCCAAGTTGAGCGCAGCACATCCAAATCCTTGCTCCCTCTTCTTCATTCTGCTCGGAACTCCCCACAGCCCAATGCCCGATTTCTGCCTCAGTCTAGGGTTAGGCTTAGGGCTAGGGTTAAGGTTATGCCTAGGGTTAGGGTTCAGAAAACCACAAAGCCAGGAGCTCCAGGGATACTCACCATGCAAAAGGCAGGCCAAGTTGAGCGTAGCACATCCAAATCCCCTCTCCCTCTTCGTCATTCTGCTCGGAACTCACCACAGCCCAATGCCCGATTACTGCCTCAGTCTAGGGTTAGGCTTAGGGCTAGGGTTAGGGTTATGCCTAGGGTTAGGGTTCAGAAAACCACAAAGCCAGGAGCTCCAGGGATACTCCCCATGCAAAAGGCAGGCCAAGTTGAGCGTAGCACATCCAAATCCTTGCTCCCTCTTTGTCATTCTGCTCAGAACTTCCCACAGCCCAATGCCAGATTACTGGCTCAGTCTAGGGTTAGGCTTAGGGCTAGGGTTAGGGTTATGCCTAGGGTTAGGGTTCAGAAAACCACAAAGCCAGGAGCTCCAGGGACACTGATCATGCGAAAGGCAGGCCAAGTTAAGCACGGCACATCCAAAACCTTGCTCCCTCTTCTTCTTTCTGCAAGGGTTAGGGTTAGGGGCTCGGGTTAGTGTTAGGGGTTAGGGTTAGGGGTAGGGTTAGGGTTAGGGTTTTGACTAGGGTTAGGATTGAGAAAACGACAAAGCCAGGGGACCCAGGCACACTAAGCATGCAAAAGGCAGGCCAAGTTGAGCGTAGCACATCCAAATCCCCTCTCCCTCTTCGTCATTCTGCTCGGAATTCACCACAGCCCAATGCCCGATTTCTGCCTCAGTCTAGGGTTAGGCTTAGGGCTAGGGTTAGGGTTATGCCTAGGGTTAGGGTTCACAAAACCACAAAGCCAGGAGCTCCAGGGATACTCACCATGCAAAAGGCAGGCCAAGTTGAGTGTAGCACATCCAAATCCTTGCTCCCTCTTCTTCATTCTGCTCGGAACTCACCACGGCCCAATGCCCGATATCTGCCTCAGTCTAGGGTTAGGCTTAGGGCTAGGGTTAGGGTTATGCCTAGGGTTAGGGTTCACAAAACCACAAAGCCAGGAGCTCCAGGGATACTCCCCATGCAAAAGGCAGGCCAAGTTGAGCGTAGCACATCCAAATCCCCTCTCCCTCTTCGTCATTCTGCTCGGAACTCACCACAGCCCAATGCCCGATTTCTGCCTCAGTCTAGGGTTAGGCTTAGGGCTAGGGTTAGGGTTATGCCTAGGGTTAGGGTTCACAAAACCACAAAGCCAGGAGCTCCAGGGATACTCCCCATGCAAAAGGCAGGCCAAGTTGAGCGTAGCACATCCAAATCATTGCTCCCTCTTTGTCATTCTGCTCGGAACTCACCACAGCCCCATGCTCGATTTCTGCCTCAGTCTAGGGTTAGGCTTAGGGCTAGGGTTAGGGTTATGCCTAGGGTTAGGGTTCAGAAAACCACAAAGCCAGGAGCTCCAGGGATACTCCCCATGCAAAAGGCAGGCCAAGTTGAGCGCAGCCAATCCAAATCCTTGCTCCCTCTTCGTCATTCTGCTCGGAACTCCCCACAGCCCCATGCCCGATTTCTGCCTCAGTCTAGGGTTAGGCTTAGGGCTAGGGTTAGGGTTATGCCTAGGGTTAGGGTTCACAAAACCACAAAGCCAGGAGCTCCAGGGATACTCCCCATGCAAAAGGCAGGCCAAGTTGAGCGCAGCCAATCCAAATCCTTGCTCCCTCTTTGTCATTCTGCTCGGAACTCCCCACAGCCCAATGCCCGATTTCTGCCTCAGTCTAGGGTTAGGCTTAGGGCTAGGGTTAGGGTTATGCCTAGGGTTAGGGTTCAGAAAACCACAAAGCCAGGAGCTCCAGGGATACTCCCCATGCAAAAGGCAGGCCAAGTTGAGCGTAGCACATCCAAATCCTTGCTCCCTCTTTGTCATTCTGCTCAGAACTTCCCACAGCCCAATGCCAGATTACTGGCTCAGTCTAGGGTTAGGCTTAGGGCTAGGGTTAGGGTTATGCCTAGGGTTAGGGTTCACAAAACCACAAAGCCAGGAGCTCCAGGGACACTGATCATGCGAAAGGCAGGCCAAGTTAAGCACGGCACATCCAAAACCTTGCTCCCTCTTCTTCTTTCTGCAAGGGTTAGGGTTAGGGGCTCGGGTTAGTGTTAGGGGTTAGGGTTAGGGGTAGGGTTAGGGTTAGGGTTATGCCTAGGGTTAGGATTGAGAAAACGACAAAGCCAGGGGACCCAGGCACACTAAGCATGCAAAAGGCAGGCCAAGTTGAGCGTAGCACATCCAAATCCCCTCTCCCTCTTCGTCATTCTGCTCGGAATTCACCACAGCCCAATGCCCGATTTCTGCCTCAGTCTAGGGTTAGGCTTAGGGCTAGGGTTAGGGTTATGCCTAGGGTTAGGGTTCACAAAACCACAAAGCCAGGAGCTCCAGGGATACTCACCATGCAAAAGGCAGGCCAAGTTGAGTGTAGCACATCCAAATCCTTGCTCCCTCTTCTTCATTCTGCTCGGAACTCACCACGGCCCAATGCCCGATATCTGCCTCAGTCTAGGGTTAGGCTTAGGGCTAGGGTTAGGGTTATGCCTAGGGTTAGGGTTCACAAAACCACAAAGCCAGGAGCTCCAGGGATACTCACCATGCAAAAGGCAGGCCAAGTTGAGTGTAGCACATCCAAATCCCCTCTCCCTCTTCGTCATTCTGCTCGGAACTCACCACAGCCCAATGCCCGATTTCTGCCTCAGTCTAGGGTTAGGCTTAGGGCTAGGGTTAGGGTTATGCCTAGGGTTAGGGTTCACAAAACCACAAAGCCAGGAGCTCCAGGGATACTCACCATGCAAAAGGCAGGCCAAGTTGAGCGTAGCACATCCAAATCATTGCTCCCTCTTTGTCATTCTGCTCGGAACTCCCCACAGCCCAATGCCCGATTTCTGCCTCAGTCTAGGGTTAGGCTTAGGGCTAGGGTTAGGGTTATGCCTAGGGTTAGGGTTCAGAAAACCACAAAGCCAGGAGCTCCAGGGATACTCACCATGCAAAAGGCAGGCCAAGTTGAGCGCAGCCAATCCAAATCCCCTCTCCCTCTTCGTCATTCTGCTCGGAACTTCCCACAGCCCAATGCCAGATTACTGGCTCAGTCTAGGGTTAGGCTTAGGGCTAGGGTTAGGGTTATGCCTAGGGTTAGGGTTCACAAAACCACAAAGCCAGGAGCTCCAGGGATACCATGCAAAAGGCAGGCCAAGTTGAGCGTAGCACATCCAAATCCTTGCTCCCTCTTCTTCATTCTGCTCGGAACTCCCCACAGCCCAATGCCCGATTACTGGCTCAGTCTAGGGTTAGGCTTAGGGCTAGGGTTAGGGTTATGCCTAGGGTTAGGGTTCACAAAACCACAAAGCCAGGAGCTCCAGGGATACTCCTCATGCAAAAGGCAGGCCAAGTTGAGCGCAGCCAATCCAAATCCTTGCTCCCTCTTCGTCATTCTGCTCGGAACTCCCCACAGCCCAATGCCCGATTTCTGCCTCAGTCTAGGGTTAGGCTTAGGGCTAGGGTTAAGGTTATGCCTAGGGTTAGGGTTCAGAAAACCACAAAGCCAGGAGCTCCAGGGATACTCACCATGCAAAAGGCAGGCCAAGTTGAGCGTAGCACATCCAAATCCCCTCTCCCTCTTCGTCATTCTGCTCGGAACTCCCCACAGCCCAATGCCCGATTTCTGCCTCAGTCTACGGTTAAGCTTAGGGCTAGGGTTAGGGTTATGCCTAGGGTTAGGGTTATGCCTAGGGTTAGGGTTCAGAAAACCACAAAGCCAGGAGCTCCAGGGATACTCACCATGCAAAAGGCAGGCCAAGTTGAGCGTAGCACATCCAAATCCCCTCTCCCTCTTCGTCATTCTGCTCGGAACTCACCACAGCCCAATGCCCGATTTCTGCCTCAGTCTAGGGTTAGGCTTAGGGCTAGGGTTAGGGTTATGCCTAGGGTTAGGGTTCACAAAACCACAAAGCCAGGAGCTCCAGGGATACTCACCATGCAAAAGGCAGGCCAAGTTGAGCGTAGCACATCCAAATCCCCTCTCCCTCTTTGTCATTCTGCTCGGAACTCACCACAGCCCAATGCCCGATTTCTGCCTCAGTCTAGGGTTAGGCTTAGGGCTAGGGTTAGGGTTATGCCTAGGGTTAGGGTTCACAAAACCACAAAGCCAGGAGCTCCAGAGATACTCCCCATGCAAAAGGCAGGCCAAGTTGAGCGTAGCACATCCAAATCCTTGCTCCCTCTTCGTCATTCTGCTCGGAACTCACCACAGCCCAATGCCCGATTTCTGCCTCAGTCTAGGGTTAGGTTTAGGGCTAGGGTTAGGGTTATGCCTAGGGTTAGGGTTCAGAAAACCACAAAGCCAGGAGCTCCAGGGATACTCCCCATGCAAAAGGCAGGCCAAGTTGAGTGTAGCACATCCAAATCCTTGCTCCCTCTTCGTCATTCTGCTCGGAACTCACCACAGCCCAATGCCCGATTTCTGCCTCAGTCTAGGGTTAGGCTTAGGGCTAGGGTTAGGGTTATGCCTAGGGTTAGGGTTCAGAAAACCACAAAGCCAGGAGCTCCAGGGATACTCCCCATGCAAAAGGCAGGCCAAGTTGAGCGTAGCACATCCAAATCCTTGCTCCCTCTTTGTCATTCTGCTCGGAACTCACCACAGCCCAATGCCCGATTACTGCCTCAGTCTAGGGTTAAGCTTAGGGCTAGGGTTAGGGTTATGCCTAGGGTTAGGGTTCAGAAAACCACAAAGCCAGGAGCTCCAGGGATACTCCCCATGCAAAAGGCAGGCCAAGTTGAGCGCAGCCAATCCAAATCCTTGCTCCCTCTTCGTCATTCTGCTCGGAACTCCCCACAGCCCAATGCCCGATTTCTGCCTCAGTCTAGGGTTAGGCTTAGGGCTAGGGTTAGGGTTATGCCTAGGGTTAGGGTTCAGAAAACCACAAACCAGGAGCTCCAGGGACACTGATCATGCGAAAGGCAGGCCAAGTTAAGCACGGCACATCCAAAACCTTGCTCCCTCTTCTTCTTTCTGCAAGGGTTAGGGTTAGGGGCTCGGGTTAGGGTTAGGGGTTAGGGTTAGGGGTAGGGTTAGGGTTAGGGTTTTGACTAGGGTTAGGGTTCACAAAACCACAAAGCCAGGGGACCCAGGCACACTAAGCATGCAAAAGGCAGGCCAAGTTGAGCGTAGCACATCCAAATCCCCTCTCCCTCTTCGTCATTCTGCTCGGAACTCACCACAGCCCAATGCCCGATTTCTGCCTCAGTCTAGGGTTAGGCTTAAGGCTAGGGTTAGGGTTATGCCTAGGGTTAGGGTTATGCCTAGGGTTAGGGTTCAGAAAACCACAAAGCCAGGAGCTCCAGGGATACTCACCATGCAAAAGGCAGGCCAAGTTGAGCGTAGCACATCCAAATCCCCTCTCCCTCTTCGTCATTCTGCTCGGAACTCACCACAGCCCAATGCCCGATTACTGCCTCAGTCTAGGGTTAGGCTTAGGGCTAGGGTTAGGGTTATGCCTAGGGTTAGGGTTCACAAAACCACAAAGCCAGGAGCTCCAGGGATACTCACCATGCAAAAGGCAGGCCAAGTTGAGCGTAGCACATCCAAATCCCCTCTCCCTCTTTGTCATTCTCCTCGGAACTCCCCACAGCCCAATGCCCGATTACTGCCTCAGTCTAGGGTTAGGCTTAGGGCTAGGGTTAGGGTTATGCCTAGGGTTAGGGTTCACAAAACCACAAAGCCAGGAGCTCCAGGGATACTCACCATGCAAAAGGCAGGCCAAGTTGAGCGTAGCACATCCAAATCCCCTCTCCCTCTTCGTCATTCTGCTCGGAACTCCCCACAGCCCAATGCCCGATTACTGCCTCAGTCTAGGGTTAGGCTTAGGGCTAGGGTTAGGGTTATGCCTAGGGTTAGGGTTCACAAAACCACAAAGCCAGGAGCTCCAGGGATACTCACCATGCAAAAGGCAGGCCAAGTTGAGCGTAGCACATCCAAATCCCCTCTCCCTCTTTGTCATTCTCCTCGGAACTCCCCACAGCCCAATGCCCGATTACTGGCTCAGTCTAGGGTTAGGCTTAGGGCTAGGGTTAGGGTTATGCCTAGGGTTAGGGTTCAGAAAACCACAAAGCCAGGAGCTCCAGGGATACTCACCATGCAAAAGGCAGGCCAAGTTGAGCGTAGCACATCCAAATCCCCTCTCCCTCTTCGTCATTCTGCTCGGAACTCACCACAGCCCAATGCCCGATTACTGCCTCAGTCTAGGGTTAGGCTTAGGGCTAGGGTTAGGGTTATGCCTAGGGTTAGGGTTCACAAAACCACAAAGCCAGGAGCTCCAGGGATACTCACCATGCAAAAGGCAGGCCAAGTTGAGCGTAGCACATCCAAATCCCCTCTCCCTCTTTGTCATTCTCCTCGGAACTCCCCACAGCCCAATGCCCGATTACTGGCTCAGTCTAGGGTTAGGCTTAGGGCTAGGGTTAGGGTTATGCCTAGGGTTAGGGTTCAGAAAACCACAAAGCCAGGAGCTCCAGGGATACTCACCATGCAAAAGGCTGGCCAAGTTGAGCGTAGCACATCCAAATCCTTGCTCCCTCTACGTCATTCTGCTCAGAACTTCCCACAGCCCAATGCCCGATTACTGGCTCAGTCTAGGGTTAGGCTTAGGGCTAGGGTTAGGGTTATGCCTAGGGTTAGGGTTCACAAAACCACAAAGCCAGGAGCTCCAGGGACACTGATCATGCGAAAGGCAGGCCAAGTTAAGCACGGCACATCCAAAACCTTGCTCCCTCTTCTTCTTTCTGCAAGGGTTAGGGTTAGGGGCTCGGGTTAGTGTTAGGGGTTAGGGTTAGGGGTAGGGTTAGGGTTAGGGTTTTGACTAGGGTTAGGATTGAGAAAACGACAAAGCCAGGGGACCCAGGCACACTAAGCATGCAAAAGGCAGGCCAAGTTGAGCGTAGCACATCCAAATCCCCTCTCCCTCTTCGTCATTCTGCTCGGAATTCACCACAGCCCAATGCCCGATTTCTGCCTCAGTCTAGGGTTAGGCTTAGGGCTAGGGTTAGGGTTATGCCTAGGGTTAGGGTTCAGAAAACCACAAAGCCAGGAGCTCCAGGGATACTCACCATGCAAAAGGCAGGCCAAGTTGAGTGTAGCACATCCAAATCCTTGCTCCCTCTTTGTCATTCTGCTCGGAACTCACCACAGCCCAATGCCCGATATCTGCCTCAGTCTAGGGTTAGGCTTAGGGCTAGGGTTAGGGTTATGCCTAGGGTTAGGGTTCACAAAACCACAAAGCCAGGAGCTCCAGGGATACTCACCATGCAAAAGGCAGGCCAAGTTGAGCGTAGCACATCCAAATCCCCTCTCCCTCTTCGTCATTCTGCTCGGAACTCACCACAGCCCAATGCCCGATTTCTGCCTCAGTCTAGGGTTAGGCTTAGGGCTAGGGTTAGGGTTATGCCTAGGGTTAGGGTTCACAAAACCACAAAGCCAGGAGCTCCAGGGATACTCACCATGCAAAAAGCAGGCCAAGTTGAGCGTAGCACATCCAAATCATTGCTCCCTCTTTGTCATTCTGCTCGGAACTCACCACAGCCCCATGCTCGATTTCTGCCTCAGTCTAGGGTTAGGCTTAGGGCTAGGGTTAGGGTTATGCCTAGGGTTAGGGTTCAGAAAACCACAAAGCCAGGAGCTCCAGGGATACTCCCCATGCAAAAGGCAGGCCAAGTTGAGCGCAGCCAATCCAAATCCTTGCTCCCTCTTCGTCATTCTGCTCGGAACTCCCCACAGCCCAATGCCCGATTTCTGCCTCAGTCTAGGGTTAGGCTTAGGGCTAGGGTTAGGGTTATGCCTAGGGTTAGGGTTCAGAAAACCACAAAGCCAGGAGCTCCAGGGATACTCCCCATGCAAAAGGCAGGCCAAGTTGAGCGTAGCACATCCAAATCCTTGCTCCCTCTTTGTCATTCTGCTCAGAACTTCCGACAGCCCAATGCCAGATTACTGGCTCAGTCTAGGGTTAGGCTTAGGGCTAGGGTTAGGGTTATGCCTAGGGTTAGGGTTCACAAAACCACAAAGCCAGGAGCTCCAGGGACACTGATCATGCGAAAGGCAGGCCAAGTTAAGCACGGCACATCCAAAACCTTGCTCCCTCTTCTTCTTTCTGCAAGGGTTAGGGTTAGGGGCTCGGGTTAGTGTTAGGGGTTAGGGTTAGGGGTAGGGTTAGGGTTAGGGTTTTGACTAGGGTTAGGATTGAGAAAACGACAAAGCCAGGGGACCAAGGCACACTAAGCATGCAAAAGGCAGGCCAAGTTGAGCGTAGCACATCCAAATCCCCTCTCCCTCTTCGTCATTCTGCTCGGAATTCACCACAGCCCAATGCCCGATTTCTGCCTCAGTCTAGGGTTAGGCTTAGGGCTAGGGTTAGGGTTATGCCTAGGGTTAGGGTTCAGAAAACCACAAAGCCAGGAGCTCCAGGGATACTCACCATGCAAAAGGCAGGCCAAGTTGAGTGTAGCACATCCAAATCCTTGCTCCCTCTTCTTCATTCTGCTCGGAACTCACCACGGCCCAATGCCCGATGTCTGCCTCAGTCTAGGGTTAGGCTTAGGGCTAGGGTTAGGGTTATGCCTAGGGTTAGGGTTCACAAAACCACAAAGCCAGGAGCTCCAGGGATACTCACCATGCAAAAGGCAGGCCAAGTTGAGCGTAGCACATCCAAATCCCCTCTCCCTCTTCGTCATTCTGCTCGGAACTCACCACAGCCCAATGTCCGATTTCTGCCTCAGTCTAGGGTTAGGCTTAGGGCTAGGGTTAGGGTTATGCCTAGGGTTAGGGTTCACAAAACCACAAAGCCAGGAGCTCCAGGGATACTCACCATGCAAAAGGCAGGCCAAGTTGAGCGTAGCACATCCAAATCATTGCTCCCTCTTTGTCATTCTGCTCGGAACTCACCACAGCCCCATGCCCGATTTCTGCCTCAGTCTAGGGTTAGGCTTAGGGCTAGGGTTAGGGTTATGCCTAGGGTTAGGGTTCAGAAAACCACAAAGCCAGGAGCTCCAGGGATACTCCCCATGCAAAAGGCAGGCCAAGTTGAGCGCAGCCAATCCAAATCCTTGCTCCCTCTTCGTCATTCTGCTCGGAACTCCCCACAGCCCAATGTCCGATTTCTGCCTCAGTCTAGGGTTAGGCTTAGGGCTAGGGTTAGGGTTATGCCTAGGGTTAGGGTTCAGAAAACCACAAAGCCAGGAGCTCCAGGGATACTCACCATGCAAAAGGCAGGCCAAGTTGAGTGTAGCACATCCAAATCCCCTCTCCGTCATTCTGCTCGGAACTTCCCACAGCCCAATGCCAGATTACTGGCTCAGTCTAGGGTTAGGCTTAGGGCTAGGGTTAGGGTTATGCCTAGGGTTAGGGTTCACAAAACCACAAAGCCAGGAGCTCCAGGGATACCATGCAAAAGGCAGGCCAAGTTGAGCGTAGCACATCCAAATCCTTGCTCCCTCTTCTTCATTCTGCTCGGAACTCCCCACAGCCCAATGCCCGATTTCTGGCTCAGTCTAGGGTTAGGCTTAGGGCTAGGGTTAGGGTTATGCCTAGGGTTAGGGTTATGCCTAGGGTTAGGGTTCAGAAAACCACAAAGCCAGGAGCTCCAGGGATACTCACCATGCAAAAGGCAGGCCAAGTTGAGCGTAGCACATCCAAATCCCCTCTCCCTCTTCGTCATTCTGCTCGGAACTCACCACAGCCCAATGCCCGATTTCTGCCTCAGTCTAGGGTTAGGCTTAGGGCTAGGGTTAGGGTTATGCCTAGGGTTAGGGTTCACAAAACCACAAAGCCAGGAGCTCCAGGGATACTCACCATGCAAAAGGCAGGCCAAGTTGAGCGTAGCACATCCAAATCCCCTCTCCCTCTTTGTCATTCTGCTCGGAACTCACCACAGCCCAATGCCCGATTTCTGCCTCAGTCTAGGGTTAGGCTTAGGGCTAGGGTTAGGGTTATGCCTAGGGTTAGGGTTCACAAAACCACAAAGCCAGGAGCTCCAGAGATACTCCCCATGCAAAAGGCAGGCCAAGTTGAGCGTAGCACATCCAAATCCTTGCTCCCTCTTCGTCATTCTGCTCGGAACTCACCACAGCCCAATGCCCGATTTCTGCCTCAGTCTAGGGTTAGGTTTAGGGCTAGGGTTAGGGTTATGCCTAGGGTTAGGGTTCAGAAAACCACAAAGCCAGGAGCTCCAGGGATACTCCCCATGCAAAAGGCAGGCCAAGTTGAGTGTAGCACATCCAAATCCTTGCTCCCTCTTCGTCATTCTGCTCGGAACTCCCCACAGCCCAATGCCCGATTTCTGCCTCAGTCTAGGGTTAGGCTTAGGGCTAGGGTTAGGGTTATGCCTAGGGTTAGGGTTCACAAAACCACAAAGCCAGGAGCTCCAGGGATACTCCCCATGCAAAAGGCAGGCCAAGTTGAGCGTAGCACATCCAAATCCTTGCTCCCTCTTTGTCATTCTGCTCGGAACTCACCACAGCCCAATGCCCGATTACTGCCTCAGTCTAGGGTTAAGCTTAGGGCTAGGGTTAGGGTTATGCCTAGGGTTAGGGTTCAGAAAACCACAAAGCCAGGAGCTCCAGGGATACTCCCCATGCAAAAGGCAGGCCAAGTTGAGCGCAGCCAATCCAAATCCTTGCTCCCTCTTCGTCATTCTGCTCGGAACTCCCCACAGCCCAATGCCCGATTTCTGCCTCAGTCTAGGGTTAGGCTTAGGGCTAGGGTTAGGGTTATGCCTAGGGTTAGGGTTCAGAAAACCACAAACCAGGAGCTCCAGGGACACTGATCATGCGAAAGGCAGGCCAAGTTAAGCACGGCACATCCAAAACCTTGCTCCCTCTTCTTCTTTCTGCAAGGGTTAGGGTTAGGGGCTCGGGTTAGGGTTAGGGGTTAGGGTTAGGGGTAGGGTTAGGGTTAGGGTTTTGACTAGGGTTAGGGTTCACAAAACCACAAAGCCAGGGGACCCAGGCACACTAAGCATGCAAAAGGCAGGCCAAGTTGAGCGTAGCACATCCAAATCCCCTCTCCCTCTTCGTCATTCTGCTCGGAACTCACCACAGCCCAATGCCCGATTTCTGCCTCAGTCTAGGGTTAGGCTTAAGGCTAGGGTTAGGGTTATGCCTAGGGTTAGGGTTATGCCTAGGGTTAGGGTTCAGAAAACCACAAAGCCAGGAGCTCCAGGGATACTCACCATGCAAAAGGCAGGCCAAGTTGAGCGTAGCACATCCAAATCCCCTCTCCCTCTTCGTCATTCTGCTCGGAACTCACCACAGCCCAATGCCCGATTACTGCTTCAGTCTAGGGTTAGGCTTAGGGCTAGGGTTAGGGTTATGCCTAGGGTTAGGGTTCACAAAACCACAAAGCCAGGAGCTCCAGGGATACTCACCATGCAAAAGGCAGGCCAAGTTGAGCGTAGCACATCCAAATCCCCTCTCCCTCTTTGTCATTCTCCTCGGAACTCCCCACAGCCCAATGCCCGATTACTGCCTCAGTCTAGGGTTAGGCTTAGGGCTAGGGTTAGGGTTATGCCTAGGGTTAGGGTTCAGAAAACCACAAAGCCAGGAGCTCCAGGGATACTCACCATGCAAAAGGCAGGCCAAGTTGAGCGTAGCACATCCAAATCCCCTCTCCCTCTTCGTCATTCTGCTCGGAACTCCCCACAGCCCAATGCCCGATTACTGCCTCAGTCTAGGGTTAGGCTTAGGGCTAGGGTTAGGGTTATGCCTAGGGTTAGGGTTCACAAAACCACAAAGCCAGGAGCTCCAGGGATACTCACCATGCAAAAGGCAGGCCAAGTTGAGCGTAGCACATCCAAATCCCCTCTCCCTCTTTGTCATTCTCCTCGGAACTCCCCACAGCCCAATGCCCGATTACTGGCTCAGTCTAGGGTTAGGCTTAGGGCTAGGGTTAGGGTTATGCCTAGGGTTAGGGTTCAGAAAACCACAAAGCCAGGAGCTCCAGGGATACTCACCATGCAAAAGGCTGGCCAAGTTGAGCGTAGCACATCCAAATCCTTGCTCCCTCTACGTCATTCTGCTCAGAACTTCCCACAGCCCAATGCCAGATTACTGCCTCAGTCTAGGGTTAGGCTTAGGGCTAGGGTTAGGGTTATGCCTAGGGTTAGGGTTCACAAAACCACAAAGCCAGGAGCTCCAGGGACACTGATCATGCGAAAGGCAGGCCAAGTTAAGCACGGCACATCCAAAACCTTGCTCCCTCTTCTTCTTTCTGCAAGGGTTAGGGTTAGGGGCTCGGGTTAGTGTTAGGGGTTAGGGTTAGGGGTAGGGTTAGGGTTAGGGTTTTGACTAGGGTTAGGATTGAGAAAACGACAAAGCCAGGGGACCCAGGCACACTAAGCATGCAAAAGGCAGGCCAAGTTGAGCGTAGCACATCCAAATCCCCTCTCCCTCTTCGTCATTCTGCTCGGAATTCACCACAGCCCAATGCCCGATTTCTGCCTCAGTCTAGGGTTAGGCTTAGGGCTAGGGTTAGGGTTATGCCTAGGGTTAGGGTTCAGAAAACCACAAAGCCAGGAGCTCCAGGGATACTCACCATGCAAAAGGCAGGCCAAGTTGAGTGTAGCACATCCAAATCCTTGCTCCCTCTACGTCATTCTGCTCGGAACTCACCACAGCCCAATGCCCGATATCTGCCTCAGTCTAGGGTTAGGCTTAGGGCTAGGGTTAGGGTTATGCCTAGGGTTAGGGTTCACAAAACCACAAAGCCAGGAGCTCCAGGGATACTCACCATGCAAAAGGCAGGCCAAGTTGAGCGTAGCACATCCAAATCCCCTCTCCCTCTTCGTCATTCTGCTCGGAACTCACCACAGCCCAATGCCCGATTTCTGCCTCAGTCTAGGGTTAGGCTTAGGGCTAGGGTTAGGGTTATGCCTAGGGTTAGGGTTCACAAAACCACAAAGCCAGGAGCTCCAGGGATACTCACCATGCAAAAGGCAGGCCAAGTTGAGCGTAGCACATCCAAATCATTGCTCCCTCTTTGTCATTCTGCTCGGAACTCACCACAGCCCCATGCTCGATTTCTGCCTCAGTCTAGGGTTAGGCTTAGGGCTAGGGTTAGGGTTATGCCTAGGGTTAGGGTTCAGAAAACCACAAAGCCAGGAGCTCCAGGGATACTCCCCATGCAAAAGGCAGGCCAAGTTGAGCGCAGCCAATCCAAATCCTTGCTCCCTCTTCGTCATTCTGCTCGGAACTCCCCACAGCCCAATGCCCGATTTCTGCCTCAGTCTAGGGTTAGGCTTAGGGCTAGGGTTAGGGTTATGCCTAGGGTTAGGGTTCACAAAACCACAAAGCCAGGAGCTCCAGGGATACTCCCCATGCAAAAGGCAGGCCAAGTTGAGCGTAGCACATCCAAATCCTTGCTCCCTCTTTGTCATTCTGCTCAGAACTTCCGACAGCCCAATGCCAGATTACTGGCTCAGTCTAGGGTTAGGCTTAGGGCTAGGGTTAGGGTTATGCCTAGGGTTAGGGTTCACAAAACCACAAAGCCAGGAGCTCCAGGGACACTGATCATGCGAAAGGCAGGCCAAGTTAAGCACGGCACATCCAAAACCTTGCTCCCTCTTCTTCTTTCTGCAAGGGTTAGGGTTAGGGGCTCGGGTTAGTGTTAGGGGTTACGGTTAGGGGTAGGGTTAGGGTTAGGGTTTTGACTAGGGTTAGGATTGAGAAAACCACAAAGCCAGGGGACCAAGGCACACTAAGCATGCAAAAGGCAGGCCAAGTTGAGCGTAGCACATCCAAATCCCCTCTCCCTCTTCGTCATTCTGCTCGGAATTCACCACAGCCCAATGCCCGATTTCTGCCTCAGTCTAGGGTTAGGCTTAGGGCTAGGGTTAGGGTTATGCCTAGGGTTAGGGTTCAGAAAACCACAAAGCCAGGAGCTCCAGGGATACTCACCATGCAAAAGGCAGGCCAAGTTGAGTGTAGCACATCCAAATCCTTGCTCCCTCTTCTTCATTCTGCTCGGAACTCACCACGGCCCAATGCCCGATGTCTGCCTCAGTCTAGGGTTAGGCTTAGGGCTAGGGTTAGGGTTATGCCTAGGGTTAGGGTTCAGAAAACCACAAAGCCAGGAGCTCCAGGGATACTCACCATGCAAAAGGCAGGCCAAGTTGAGCGTAGCACATCCAAATCCCCTCTCCCTCTTCGTCATTCTGCTCGGAACTCACCACAGCCCAATGTCCGATTTCTGCCTCAGTCTAGGGTTAGGCTTAGGGCTAGGGTTAGGGTTATGCCTAGGGTTAGGGTTCACAAAACCACAAAGCCAGGAGCTCCAGGGATACTCACCATGCAAAAGGCAGGCCAAGTTGAGCGTAGCACATCCAAATCATTGCTCCCTCTTTGTCATTCTGCTCGGAACTCACCACAGCCCCATGCCCGATTTCTGCCTCAGTCTAGGGTTAGGCTTAGGGCTAGGGTTAGGGTTATGCCTAGGGTTAGGGTTCAGAAAACCACAAAGCCAGGAGCTCCAGGGATACTCCCCATGCAAAAGGCAGGCCAAGTTGAGCGCAGCCAATCCAAATCCTTGCTCCCTCTTCGTCATTCTGCTCGGAACTCCCCACAGCCCAATGTCCGATTTCTGCCTCAGTCTAGGGTTAGGCTTAGGGCTAGGGTTAGGGTTATGCCTAGGGTTAGGGTTCAGAAAACCACAAAGCCAGGAGCTCCAGGGATACTCCCCATGCAAAAGGCAGGCCAAGTTGAGTGTAGCACATCCAAATCCCCTCTCCCTCTTCGTCATTCTGCTCGGAACTTCCCACAGCCCAATGCCAGATTACTGGCTCAGTCTAGGGTTAGGCTTAGGGCTAGGGTTAGGGTTATGCCTAGGGTTAGGGTTCACAAAACCACAAAGCCAGGAGCTCCAGGGATACCATGCAAAAGGCAGGCCAAGTTGAGCGTAGCACATCCAAATCCTTGCTCCCTCTTCTTCATTCTGCTCGGAACTCCCCACAGCCCAATGCCCGATTTCTGGCTCAGTCTAGGGTTAGGCTTAGGGCTAGGGTTAGGGTTATGCCTAGGGTTAGGGTTCAGAAAACCACAAAGCCAGGAGCTCCAGGGATACTCACCATGCAAAAGGCAGGCCAAGTTGAGTGTAGCACATCCAAATCCTTGCTTCCTCTTCGTCATTCTGCTCGGAACTCCCCACAGCCCAATGCCCGATTTCTGCCTCAGTCTAGGGTTAGGCTTAGGGCTAGGGTTAGGGTTATGCCTAGGGTTAGGGTTCAGAAAACCACAAAGCCAGGAGCTCCAGGGATACTCCCCATGCAAAAGGCAGGCCAAGTTGAGCGTAGCACATCCAAATCCCCTCTCCCTCTTTGTCATTCTGCTCGGAACTCACCACAGCCCAATGCCCGATTTCTGCCTCAGTCTACGGTTAGGCTTAGGGCTAGGATTAGGGTTATGCTTAGGGTTAGGGTTCAGAAAACCACAAAGCCAGGAGCTCCAGGGACACTGATCATGCGAAAGGCAGGCCAAGTTAAGCACGGCACATCCAAATCCCCTCTCCCTCTTCTTCTTTCTGCAAGGGTTAGGGTTAGGGGCTCGGGTTAGGGTTAGGGGTTAGGGTTAGGGCTAGGGTTAGGGTTATGCCTAGGGTTAGGGTTCACAAAACCACAAAGCCAGGAGCTCCAGGGATACTCACCATGCAAAAGGCAGGCCAAGTTGAGCGTAGCACATCCAAATCCCCTCTCCCTCTTTGTCATTCTCCTCGGAACTCACCACAGCCCAATGCCCGATTACTGGCTCAGTCTAGGGTTAGGCTTAGGGCTAGGGTTAGGGTTATGCCTAGGGTTAGGGTTCACAAAACCACAAAGCCAGGAGCTCCAGGGATACTCACCATGCAAAAGGCAGGCCAAGTTGAGCGTAGCACATCCAAATCCCCTCTCCCTCTTTGTCATTCTGCTCGGAACTCACCACAGCCCAATGCCCGATTTCTGCCTCAGTCTAGGGTTAGGCTTAGGGCTAGGATTAGGGTTATGCTTAGGGTTAGGGTTCAGAAAACCACAAAGCCAGGAGCTCCAGGGATACTCACCATGCAAAAGGCAGGCCAAGTTGAGCGTAGCACATCCAAATCCCCTCTCCCTCTTCGTCATTCTGCTCGGAACTCCCCACAGCCCAATGCCCGATTTCTGCCTCAGTCTAGGGTTCGGCTTGGGGCTAGGGTTAGGGTTATGCCTAGGGTTAGGGTTCACAAAACCACAAAGCCAGGAGCTCCAGGGATACTCACCATGCAAAAGGCAGGCCAAGTTGAGCGTAGCACATCCAAATCCCCTCTCCCTCTTCCTCATTCTGCTCGGAACTCACCACAGCCCCATGCCCGATTACTGCCTCAGTCTAGGGTTAGGTTTAGGGCTAGGGTTAGGGTTATGCCTAGGGTTAGGGTTCAGAAAACCACAAAGCCAGGAGCTCCAGGGATACTCCCCATGCAAAAGGCAGGCCAAGTTGAGCGTAGCACATCCAAATCCTTGCTCCCTCTTCGTCATTCTGCTCGGAACTCACCACAGCCCAATGCCCGATTACTGCCTCAGTCTAGGGTTAGGCTTAGGGCTAGGGTTAGGGTTATGCCTAGGGTTAGGGTTCACAAAACCACAAAGCCAGGAGCTCCAGGGACACTGATCATGCGAAAGGCAGGCCAAGTTAAGCACGGCACATCCAAAACCTTGCTCCCTCTTCTTCTTTCTGCAAGGGTTAGGGTTAGGGGCTCGGGTTAGTGTTAGGGGTTAGGGTTAGGGGTAGGGTTAGGGTTAGGGTTTTGACTAGGGTTAGGATTGAGAAAACGACAAAGCCAGGGGACCCAGGCACACTAAGCATGCAAAAGGCAGGCCAAGTTGAGCGTAGCACATCCAAATCCCCTCTCCCTCTTCGTCATTCTGCTCGGAATTCACCACAGCCCAATGCCCGATTTCTGCCTCAGTCTAGGGTTAGGCTTAGGGCTAGGGTTAGGGTTATGCCTAGGGTTAGGGTTCACAAAACCACAAAGCCAGGAGCTCCAGGGATACTCACCATGCAAAAGGCAGGCCAAGTTGAGCGTAGCACATCCAAATCATTGCTCCCTCTTTGTCATTCTGCTCGGAACTCACCACAGCCCCATGCTCGATTTCTGCCTCAGTCTAGGGTTAGGCTTAGGGCTAGGGTTAGGGTTATGCCTAGGGTTAGGGTTCAGAAAACCACAAAGCCAGGAGCTCCAGGGATACTCCCCATGCAAAAGGCAGGCCAAGTTGAGCGCAGCCAATCCAAATCCTTGCTCCCTCTTCGTCATTCTGCTCGGAACTCCCCACAGCCCAATGCCCGATTTCTGCCTCAGTCTAGGGTTAGGCTTAGGGCTAGGGTTAGGGTTATGCCTAGGGTTAGGGTTCAGAAAACCACAAAGCCAGGAGCTCCAGGGATACTCCCCATGCAAAAGGCAGGCCAAGTTGAGCGTAGCACATCCAAATCCTTGCTCCCTCTTTGTCATTCTGCTCAGAACTTCCCACAGCCCAATGCCAGATTACTGGCTCAGTCTAGGGTTAGGCTTAGGGCTAGGGTTAGGGTTATGCCTAGGGTTAGGGTTCACAAAACCACAAAGCCAGGAGCTCCAGGGACACTGATCATGCGAAAGGCAGGCCAAGTTAAGCACGGCACATCCAAAACCTTGCTCCCTCTTCTTCTTTCTGCAAGGGTTAGGGTTAGGGGCTCGGGTTAGTGTTAGGGGTTAGGGTTAGGGGTAGGGTTAGGGTTAGGGTTTTGACTAGGGTTAGGATTGAGAAAACCACAAAGCCAGGGGACCAAGGCACACTAAGCATGCAAAAGGCAGGCCAAGTTGAGCGTAGCACATCCAAATCCCCTCTCCCTCTTCGTCATTCTGCTCGGAATTCACCACAGCCCAATGCCCGATTTCTGCCTCAGTCTAGGGTTAGGCTTAGGGCTAGGGTTAGGGTTATGCCTAGGGTTAGGGTTCAGAAAACCACAAAGCCAGGAGCTCCAGGGATACTCACCATGCAAAAGGCAGGCCAAGTTGAGTGTAGCACATCCAAATCCTTGCTCCCTCTTCTTCATTCTGCTCGGAACTCACCACGGCCCAATGCCCGATGTCTGCCTCAGTCTAGGGTTAGGCTTAGGGCTAGGGTTAGGGTTATGCCTAGGGTTAGGGTTCACAAAACCACAAAGCCAGGAGCTCCAGGGATACTCACCATGCAAAAGGCAGGCCAAGTTGAGCGTAGCACATCCAAATCCCCTCTCCCTCTTTGTCATTCTGCTCGGAACTCACCACAGCCCAATGTCCGATTTCTGCCTCAGTCTAGGGTTAGGCTTAGGGCTAGGGTTAGGGTTATGCCTAGGGTTAGGGTTCACAAAACCACAAAGCCAGGAGCTCCAGGGATACTCACCATGCAAAAGGCAGGCCAAGTTGAGCGTAGCACATCCAAATCATTGCTCCCTCTTTGTCATTCTGCTCGGAACTCACCACAGCCCCATGCCCGATTACTGCCTCAGTCTAGGGTTAGGCTTAGGGCTAGGGTTAGGGTTATGCCTAGGGTTAGGGTTCAGAAAACCACAAAGCCAGGAGCTCCAGGGATACTCCCCATGCAAAAGGCAGGCCAAGTTGAGCGCAGCCAATCCAAATCCTTGCTCCCTCTTCGTCATTCTGCTCGGAACTCCCCACAGCCCAATGTCCGATTTCTGCCTCAGTCTAGGGTTAGGCTTAGGGCTAGGGTTAGGGTTATGCCTAGGGTTAGGGTTCAGAAAACCACAAAGCCAGGAGCTCCAGGGATACTCACCATGCAAAAGGCAGGCCAAGTTGAGTGTAGCACATCCAAATCCCCTCTCCCTCTTCGTCATTCTGCTCGGAACTTCCCACAGCCCAATGCCAGATTACTGGCTCAGTCTAGGGTTAGGCTTAGGGCTAGGGTTAGGGTTATGCCTAGGGTTAGGGTTCACAAAACCACAAAGCCAGGAGCTCCAGGGATACCATGCAAAAGGCAGGCCAAGTTGAGCGTAGCACATCCAAATCCTTGCTCCCTCTTCTTCATTCTGCTCGGAACTCCCCACAGCCCAATGCCCGATTTCTGGCTCAGTCTAGGGTTAGGCTTAGGGCTAGGGTTAGGGTTATGCCTAGGGTTAGGGTTCAGAAAACCACAAAGCCAGGAGCTCCAGGGACACTGATCATGCGAAAGGCAGGCCAAGTTAAGCACGGCACATCCAAAACCTTGCTCCCTCTTCTTCTTTCTGCAAGGGTTAGGGTTAGGGGCTCGGGTTAGGGTTAGGGGTTAGGGTTAGGGGTAGGGTTAGGGTTAGGGTTTTGACTAGGGTTAGGGTTCACAAAACCACAAAGCCAGGGGACCCAGGCACACTAAGCATGCAAAAGGCAGGCCAAGTTGAGCGTAGCACATCCAAATCCCCTCTCCCTCTTCGTCATTCTGCTCGGAACTCACCACAGCCCAATGCCCGATTTCTGCCTCAGTCTAGGGTTAGGCTTAAGGCTAGGGTTAGGGTTATGCCTAGGGTTAGGGTTATGCCTAGGGTTAGGGTTCAGAAAACCACAAAGCCTGGAGCTCCAGGGATACTCACCATGCAAAAGGCAGGCCAAGTTGAGCGTAGCACATCCAAATCCCCTCTCCCTCTTCGTCATTCTGCTCGGAACTCACCACAGCCCAATGCCCGATTACTGCCTCAGTCTAGGGTTAGGCTTAGGGCTAGGGTTAGGGTTATGCCTAGGGTTAGGGTTCACAAAACCACAAAGCCAGGAGCTCCAGGGATACTCACCATGCAAAAGGCAGGCCAAGTTGAGCGTAGCACATCCAAATCCCCTCTCCCTCTTTGTCATTCTCCTCGGAACTCCCCACAGCCCAATGCCCGATTACTGGCTCAGTCTAGGGTTAGGCTTAGGGCTAGGGTTAGGGTTATGCCTAGGGTTAGGGTTCAGAAAACCACAAAGCCAGGAGCTCCAGGGATACTCCCCATGCAAAAGGCAGGCCAAGTTGAGCGTAGCACATCCAAATCATTGCTCCCTCTTTGTCATTCTGCTCGGAACTCACCACAGCCCAATGCCCGATTTCTGCCTCAGTCTAGGGTTAGGCTTAGGGCTAGGATTAGGGTTATGCTTAGGGTTAGGGTTCAGAAAACCACAAAGCCAGGAGCTCCAGGGATACTCACCATGCAAAAGGCAGGCCAAGTTGAGCGTAGCACATCCAAATCCCCTCTCCCTCTTCGTCATTCTGCTCGGAACTCCCCACAGCCCAATGCCCGATTTCTGCCTCAGTCTAGGGTTCGGCTTGGGGCTAGGGTTAGGGTTATGCCTAGGGTTAGGGTTCACAAAACCACAAAGCCAGGAGCTCCAGGGATACTCCCCATGCAAAAGGCAGGCCAAGTTGAGCGTAGCACATCCAAATCCCCTCTCCCTCTTCCTCATTCTGCTCGGAACTCACCACAGCCCCATGCCCGATTTCTGCCTCAGTCTAGGGTTAGGTTTAGGGCTAGGGTTAGGGTTATGCCTAGGGTTAGGGTTCACAAAACCACAAAGCCAGGAGCTCCAGGGATACTCCCCATGCAAAAGGCAGGCCAAGTTGAGCGTAGCACATCCAAATCCTTGCTCCCTCTTCGTCATTCTGCTCGGAACTCACCACAGCCCAATGCCCGATTACTGCCTCAGTCTAGGGTTAGGCTTAGGGCTAGGGTTAGGGTTATGCCTAGGGTTAGGGTTCTCAAAACCACAAAGCCAGGAGCTCCAGGGACACTGATCATGCGAAAGGCAGGCCAAGTTAAGCACGGCACATCCAAAACCTTGCTCCCTCTTCTTCTTTCTGCAAGGGTTAGGGTTGGGGCTCGGGTTAGTGTTAGGGGTTAGGGTTAGGGGTAGGGTTAGGGTTAGGGTTTTGACTAGGGTTAGGATTGAGAAAACGACAAAGCCAGGGGACCCACGCACACTAAGCATGCAAAAGGCAGGCCAAGTTGAGCGTAGCACATCCAAATCCCCTCTCCCTCTTCGTCATTCTGCTCGGAATTCACCACAGCCCAATGCCCGATTTCTGCCTCAGTCTAGGGTTAGGCTTAGGGCTAGGGTTAGGGTTATGCCTAGGGTTAGGGTTCAGAAAACCACAAAGCCAGGAGCTCCAGGGATACTCACCATGCAAAAGGCAGGCCAAGTTGAGTGTAGCACATCCAAATCCTTGCTCCCTCTTCTTCATTCTGCTCGGAACTCACCACGGCCCAATGCCCGATGTCTGCCTCAGTCTAGGGTTAGGCTTAGGGCTAGGGTTAGGGTTATGCCTAGGGTTAGGGTTCACAAAACCACAAAGCCAGGAGCTCCAGGGACACTGATCATGCGAAAGGCAGGCCAAGTTAAGCACGGCACATCCAAAACCTTGCTCCCTCTTCTTCTTTCTGCAAGGGTTAGGGTTAGGGGCTCGGGTTAGGGTTAGGGGTTAGGGTTAGGGGTAGGGTTAGGGTTAGGGTTTTGACTAGGGTTAGGGTTCACAAAACCACAAAGCCAGGGGACCCAGGCACACTAAGCATGCAAAAGGCAGGCCAAGTTGAGCGTAGCACATCCAAATCCCCTCTCCCTCTTCGTCATTCTGCTCGGAACTCACCACAGCCCAATGCCCGATTTCTGCCTCAGTCTAGGGTTAGGCTTAAGGCTAGGGTTAGGGTTATGCCTAGGGTTAGGGTTATGCCTAGGGTTAGGGTTCAGAAAACCACAAAGCCAGGAGCTCCAGGGATACTTACCATGCAAAAGGCAGGCCAAGTTGAGCGTAGCACATCCAAATCCCCTCTCCCTCTTCGTCATTCTGCTCGGAACTCACCACAGCCCAATGCCCGATTACTGCCTCAGTCTAGGGTTAGGCTTAGGGCTAGGGTTAGGGTTATGCCTAGGGTTAGGGTTCACAAAACCACAAAGCCAGGAGCTCCAGGGATACTCACCATGCAAAAGGCAGGCCAAGTTGAGCGTAGCACATCCAAATCCCCTCTCCCTCTTCGTCATTCTGCTCGGAACTCACCACAGCCCAATGCCCGATTACTGCCTCAGTCTAGGGTTAGGCTTAGGGCTAGGGTTAGGGTTATGCCTAGGGTTAGGGTTCACAAAACCACAAAGCCAGGAGCTCCAGGGATACTCACCATGCAAAAGGCAGGCCAAGTTGAGCGTAGCACATCCAAATCCCCTCTCCCTCTTTGTCATTCTCCTCGGAACTCCCCACAGCCCAATGCCCGATTACTGCCTCAGTCTAGGGTTAGGCTTAGGGCTAGGGTTAGGGTTATGCCTAGGGTTAGGGTTCACAAAACCACAAAGCCAGGAGCTCCAGGGATACTCCCCATGCAAAAGGCAGGCCAAGTTGAGCGTAGCACATCCAAATCATTGCTCCCTCTTTGTCATTCTGCTCGGAACTCACCACAGCCCCATGCCCGATTTCTGCCTCAGTCTAGGGTTAGGTTTAGGGCTAGGGTTAGGGTTATGCCTAGGGTTAGGGTTCACAAAACCACAAAGCCAGGAGCTCCAGGGATACTCCCCATGCAAAAGGCAGGCCAAGTTGAGCGTAGCACATCCAAATCCTTGCTCCCTCTTCGTCATTCTGCTCGGAACTCCCCACAGCCCAATGCCCGATTACTGCCTCAGTCTAGGGTTAGGCTTAGGGCTAGGGTTAGGGTTATGCCTAGGGTTAGGGTTCACAAAACCACAAAGCCAGGAGCTCCAGGGACACTGATCATGCGAAAGGCAGGCCAAGTTAAGCACGGCACATCCAAAACCTTGCTCCCTCTTCTTCTTTCTGCAAGGGTTAGGGTTAGGGGCTCGGGTTAGGGTTAGGGGTTAGGGTTAGGGGTAGGGTTAGGGTTAGGGTTTTGACTAGGGTTAGGATTGAGAAAACGACAAAGCCAGGGGACCCAGGCACACTAAGCATGCAAAAGGCAGGCCAAGTTGAGCGTAGCACATCCAAATCCCCTCTCCCTCTTCGTCATTCTGCTCGGAATTCACCACAGCCCAATGCCCGATTTCTGCCTCAGTCTAGGGTTAGGCTTAGGGCTAGGGTTAGGGTTATGCCTAGGGTTAGGGTTCACAAAACCACAAAGCCAGGAGCTCCAGGGATACTCCCCATGCAAAAGGCAGGCCAAGTTGAGCGTAGCACATCCAAATCCCCTCTCCCTCTTCGTCATTCTGCTCGGAACTCCCCACAGCCCAATGCCCGATTTCTGCCTCAGTCTAGGGTTAGGCTTAGGGCTAGGGTTAGGGTTATGCCTAGGGTTAGGGTTCAGAAAACCACAAAGCCAGGAGCTCCAGGGATACTCACCATGCAAAAGGCAGGCCAAGTTGAGCGTAGCACATCCAAATCCCCTCTCCCTCTTTGTCATTCTGCTCGGAACTCACCACAGCCCAATGCCCGATTTCTGCCTCAGTCTAGGGTTCGGCTTAGGGCTAGGGTTAGGGTTATGCCTAGGGTTAGGGTTCACAAAACCACAAAGCCAGGAGCTCCAGAGATACTCCCCATGCAAAAGGCAGGCCAAGTTGAGCGTAGCACATCCAAATCCTTGCTCCCTCTTCGTCATTCTGCTCGGAACTCACCACAGCCCAATGCCCGATTTCTGCCTCAGTCTAGGGTTAGGTTTAGGGCTAGGGTTAGGGTTATGCCTAGGGTTAGGGTTCAGAAAACCACAAAGCCAGGAGCTCCAGGGATACTCACCATGCAAAAGGCAGGCCAAGTTGAGTGTAGCACATCCAAATCCTTGCTCCCTCTTCGTCATTCTGCTCGGAACTCCCCACAGCCCAATGCCCGATTTCTGCCTCAGTCTAGGGTTAGGCTTAGGGCTAGGGTTAGGGTTATGCCTAGGGTTAGGGTTCAGAAAACCACAAAGCCAGGAGCTCCAGGGATACTCCCCATGCAAAAGGCAGGCCAAGTTGAGCGTAGCACATCCAAATCCTTGCTCCCTCTTCGTCATTCTGCTCGGAACTCACCACAGCCCAATGCCCGATTACTGCCTCAGTCTAGGGTTAAGCTTAGGGCTAGGGTTAGGGTTATGCCTAGGGTTAGGGTTCAGAAAACCACAAAGCCAGGAGCTCCAGGGATACTCCCCATGCAAAAGGCAGGCCAAGTTGAGCGTAGCACATCCAAATCCCCTCTCCCTCTTTGTCATTCTGCTCGGAACTCACCACAGCCCAATGCCCGATTTCTACCTCAGTCTAGGGTTAGGCTTAGGGCTAGGATTAGGGTTATGCTTAGGGTTAGGGTTCAGAAAACCACAAAGCCAGGAGCTCCAGGGATACTCACCATGCAAAAGGCAGGCCAAGTTGAGCGTAGCACATCCAAATCCCCTCTCCCTCTTCGTCATTCTGCTAGGAACTCCCCACAGCCCAATGCCCGATTTCTGCCTCAGTCTAGGGTTCGGCTTGGGGCTAGGGTTAGGGTTATGCCTAGGGTTAGGGTTCAGAAAACCACAAAGCCAGGAGCTCCAGGGATACTCCCCATGCAAAAGGCAGGCCAAGTTGAGCGTAGCACATCCAAATCCCCTCTCCCTCTTTGTCATTCTGCTCGGAACTCCCCACAGCCCAATGCCCGATTTCTGCCTCAGTCTAGGGCTCGGCTTAGGGCTAGGGTTAGGGTTATGCCTAGGGTTAGGGTTCACAAAACCACAAAGCCAGGAGCTCCAGAGATACTCCCCATGCAAAAGGCAGGCCAAGTTGAGCGTTGCACATCCAAATCCTTGCTCCCTCTTTGTCATTCTGCTCGGAACTCACCACAGCCCAATGCCCGATTACTGCCTCAGTCTAGGGTTAAGCTTAGGGCTAGGGTTAGGGTTATGCCTAGGGTTAGGGTTCAGAAAACCACAAAGCCAGGAGCTCCAGGGATACTCACCATGCAAAAGGCAGGCCAAGTTGAGCGTAGCACATCCAAATCCTTGCTCCCTCTACGTCATTCTGCTCGGAACTCACCACAGCCCAATGCCCGATTACTGCCTCAGTCTAGGGTTAGGCTTAGGGCTAGGGTTAGGGTTATGCCTAGGGTTAGGGTTCAGAAAACCACAAAGCCAGGAGCTCCAGGGATACTCACCATGCAAAAGGCAGGCCAAGTTGAGCGTAGCACATCCAAATCCCCTCTCCCTCTTCGTCATTCTGCTCGGAACTCACCACAGCCCAATGCCCGATTTCTGCCTCAGTCTAGGGTTAGGCTTAGGGCTAGGGTTAGGGTTATGCCTAGGGTTAGGGTTCACAAAACCACAAAGCCAGGAGCTCCAGGGATACTCCCCATGCAAAAGGCAGGCCAAGTTGAGCGTAGCACATCCAAATCCTTGCTCCCTCTTTGTCATTCTGCTCGGAACTCACCACAGCCCCATGCCCGATTTCTGCCTCAGTCTAGGGTTAGGCTTAGGGCTAGGGTTAGGGTTATGCCTAGGGTTAGGGTTCAGAAAACCACAAAGCCAGGAGCTCTAGGGATACTCCCCATGCAAAAGGCAGGCCAAGTTGAGCGCAGCCAATCCAAATCCTTGCTCCCTCTTCGTCATTCTGCTCGGAACTCCCCACAGCCCAATGCCCGATTTCTGCCTCAGTCTAGGGTTAGGCTTAGGGCTAGGGTTAGGGTTATGCCTAGGGTTAGGGTTCACAAAACCACAAAGCCAGGAGCTCCAGGGACACTGATCATGCGAAAGGCAGGCCAAGTTAAGCACGGCACATCCAAAACCTTGCTCCCTCTTCTTCTTTCTGCAAGGGTTAGGGTTAGGGGCTCGGGTTAGGGTTAGGGGTTAGGGTTAGGGGTAGGGTTAGGGTTAGGGTTTTGACTAGGGTTAGGGTTCACAAAACCACAAAGCCAGGGGACCCAGGCACACTAAGCATGCAAAAGGCAGGCCAAGTTGAGCGTAGCACATCCAAATCCCCTCTCCCTCTTCGTCATTCTGCTCGGAACTCACCACAGCCCAATGCCCGATTTCTGCCTCAGTCTAGGGTTAGGCTTAAGGCTAGGGTTAGGGTTATGCCTAGGGTTAGGGTTATGCCTAGGGTTAGGGTTCACAAAACCACAAAGCCAGGAGCTCCAGGGATACTCACCATGCAAAAGGCAGGCCAAGTTGAGCGTAGCACATCCAAATCCCCTCTCCCTCTTCGTCATTCTGCTCGGAACTCACCACAGCCCAATGCCCGATTACTGCCTCAGTCTAGGGTTAGGCTTAGGGCTAGGGTTAGGGTTATGCCTAGGGTTAGGGTTCACAAAACCACAAAGCCAGGAGCTCCAGGGATACTCACCATGCAAAAGGCAGGCCAAGTTGAGCGTAGCACATCCAAATCCCCTCTCCCTCTTCGTCATTCTGCTCGGAACTCACCACAGCCCAATGCCCGATTACTGCCTCAGTCTAGGGTTAGGCTTAGGGCTAGGGTTAGGGTTATGCCTAGGGTTAGGGTTCACAAAACCACAAAGCCAGGAGCTCCAGGGATACTCACCATGCAAAAGGCAGGCCAAGTTGAGCGTAGCACATCCAAATCCCCTCTCCCTCTTTGTCATTCTCCTCGGAACTCCCCACAGCCCAATGCCCGATTACTGGCTCAGTCTAGGGTTAGGCTTAGGGCTAGGGTTAGGGTTATGCCTAGGGTTAGGGTTCACAAAACCACAAAGCCAGGAGCTCCAGGGATACTCACCATGCAAAAGGCAGGCCAAGTTGAGCGTAGCACATCCAAATCCCCTCTCCCTCTTTGTCATTCTGCTCGGAACTCACCACAGCCCAATGCCCGATTTCTGCCTCAGTCTAGGGTTAGGCTTAGGGCTAGGATTAGGGTTATGCTTAGGGTTAGGGTTCAGAAAACCACAAAGCCAGGAGCTCCAGGGATACTCACCATGCAAAAGGCAGGCCAAGTTGAGCGTAGCACATCCAAATCCCCTCTCCCTCTTCGTCATTCTGCTCGGAACTCCCCACAGCCCAATGCCCGATTTCTGCCTCAGTCTAGGGTTCGGCTTGGGGCTAGGGTTAGGGTTATGCCTAGGGTTAGGGTTCACAAAACCACAAAGCCAGGAGCTCCAGGGATACTCACCATGCAAAAGGCAGGCCAAGTTGAGCGTAGCACATCCAAATCCCCTCTCCCTCTTCCTCATTCTGCTCGGAACTCACCACAGCCCCATGCCCGATTTCTGCCTCAGTCTAGGGTTAGGCTTAGGGCTAGGGTTAGGGTTATGCCTAGGGTTAGGGTTCAGAAAACCACAAAGCCAGGAGCTCCAGGGATACTCCCCATGCAAAAGGCAGGCCAAGTTGAGCGTAGCACATCCAAATCATTGCTCCCTCTTTGTCATTCTGCTCGGAACTCACCACAGCCCCATGCCCGATTTCTGCCTCAGTCTAGGGTTAGGTTTAGGGCTAGGGTTAGGGTTATGCCTAGGGTTAGGGTTCAGAAAACCACAAAGCCAGGAGCTCCAGGGATACTCCCCATGCAAAAGGCAGGCCAAGTTGAGCGTAGCACATCCAAATCCTTGCTCCCTCTTCGTCATTCTGCTCGGAACTCCCCACAGCCCAATGCCCGATTACTGCCTCAGTCTAGGGTTAGGCTTAGGGCTAGGGTTAGGGTTATGCCTAGGGTTAGGGTTCACAAAACCACAAAGCCAGGAGCTCCAGGGACACTGATCATGCGAAAGGCAGGCCAAGTTAAGCACGGCACATCCAAAACCTTGCTCCCTCTTCTTCTTTCTGCAAGGGTTAGGGTTAGGGGCTCGGGTTAGGGTTAGGGGTTAGGGTTAGGGGTAGGGTTAGGGTTAGGGTTTTGACTAGGGTTAGGATTGAGAAAACGACAAAGCCAGGGGACCCAGGCACACTAAGCATGCAAAAGGCAGGCCAAGTTGAGCGTAGCACATCCAAATCCCCTCTCCCTCTTCGTCATTCTGCTCGGAATTCACCACAGCCCAATGCCCGATTTCTGCCTCAGTCTAGGGTTAGGCTTAGGGCTAGGGTTAGGGTTATGCCTAGGGTTAGGGTTCACAAAACCACAAAGCCAGGAGCTCCAGGGATACTCCCCATGCAAAAGGCAGGCCAAGTTGAGCGTAGCACATCCAAATCCCCTCTCCCTCTTCGTCATTCTGCTCGGAACTCCCCACAGCCCAATGCCCGATTTCTGCCTCAGTCTAGGGTTAGGCTTAGGGCTAGGGTTAGGGTTATGCCTAGGGTTAGGGTTCAGAAAACCACAAAGCCAGGAGCTCCAGGGATACTCACCATGCAAAAGGCAGGCCAAGTTGAGCGTAGCACATCCAAATCCCCTCTCCCTCTTTGTCATTCTGCTCGGAACTCACCACAGCCCAATGCCCGATTTCTGCCTCAGTCTAGGGTTCGGCTTAGGGCTAGGGTTAGGGTTATGCCTAGGGTTAGGGTTCACAAAACCACAAAGCCAGGAGCTCCAGAGATACTCCCCATGCAAAAGGCAGGCCAAGTTGAGCGTAGCACATCCAAATCCTTGCTCCCTCTTCGTCATTCTGCTCGGAACTCACCACAGCCCAATGCCCGATTTCTGCCTCAGTCTAGGGTTAGGTTTAGGGCTAGGGTTAGGGTTATGCCTAGGGTTAGGGTTCAGAAAACCACAAAGCCAGGAGCTCCAGGGATACTCACCATGCAAAAGGCAGGCCAAGTTGAGTGTAGCACATCCAAATCCTTGCTCCCTCTTCGTCATTCTGCTCGGAACTCCCCACAGCCCAATGCCCGATTTCTGCCTCAGTCTAGGGTTAGGCTTAGGGCTAGGGTTAGGGTTATGCCTAGGGTTAGGGTTCAGAAAACCACAAAGCCAGGAGCTCCAGGGATACTCCCCATGCAAAAGGCAGGCCAAGTTGAGCGTAGCACATCCAAATCCTTGCTCCCTCTTCGTCATTCTGCTCGGAACTCACCACAGCCCAATGCCCGATTACTGCCTCAGTCTAGGGTTAAGCTTAGGGCTAGGGTTAGGGTTATGCCTAGGGTTAGGGTTCAGAAAACCACAAAGCCAGGAGCTCCAGGGATACTCCCCATGCAAAAGGCAGGCCAAGTTGAGCGTAGCACATCCAAATCCCCTCTCCCTCTTTGTCATTCTGCTCGGAACTCACCACAGCCCAATGCCCGATTTCTACCTCAGTCTAGGGTTAGGCTTAGGGCTAGGATTAGGGTTATGCTTAGGGTTAGGGTTCAGAAAACCACAAAGCCAGGAGCTCCAGGGATACTCACCATGCAAAAGGCAGGCCAAGTTGAGCGTAGCACATCCAAATCCCCTCTCCCTCTTCGTCATTCTGCTAGGAACTCCCCACAGCCCAATGCCCGATTTCTGCCTCAGTCTAGGGTTCGGCTTGGGGCTAGGGTTAGGGTTATGCCTAGGGTTAGGGTTCAGAAAACCACAAAGCCAGGAGCTCCAGGGATACTCCCCATGCAAAAGGCAGGCCAAGTTGAGCGTAGCACATCCAAATCCCCTCTCCCTCTTTGTCATTCTGCTCGGAACTCCCCACAGCCCAATGCCCGATTTCTGCCTCAGTCTAGGGCTCGGCTTAGGGCTAGGGTTAGGGTTATGCCTAGGGTTAGGGTTCACAAAACCACAAAGCCAGGAGCTCCAGAGATACTCCCCATGCAAAAGGCAGGCCAAGTTGAGCGTTGCACATCCAAATCCTTGCTCCCTCTTTGTCATTCTGCTCGGAACTCACCACAGCCCAATGCCCGATTACTGCCTCAGTCTAGGGTTAAGCTTAGGGCTAGGGTTAGGGTTATGCCTAGGGTTAGGGTTCAGAAAACCACAAAGCCAGGAGCTCCAGGGATACTCACCATGCAAAAGGCAGGCCAAGTTGAGCGTAGCACATCCAAATCCTTGCTCCCTCTACGTCATTCTGCTCGGAACTCACCACAGCCCAATGCCCGATTACTGCCTCAGTCTAGGGTTAGGCTTAGGGCTAGGGTTAGGGTTATGCCTAGGGTTAGGGTTCAGAAAACCACAAAGCCAGGAGCTCCAGGGATACTCACCATGCAAAAGGCAGGCCAAGTTGAGCGTAGCACATCCAAATCCCCTCTCCCTCTTCGTCATTCTGCTCGGAACTCACCACAGCCCAATGCCCGATTTCTGCCTCAGTCTAGGGTTAGGCTTAGGGCTAGGGTTAGGGTTATGCCTAGGGTTAGGGTTCACAAAACCACAAAGCCAGGAGCTCCAGGGATACTCCCCATGCAAAAGGCAGGCCAAGTTGAGCGTAGCACATCCAAATCCTTGCTCCCTCTTTGTCATTCTGCTCGGAACTCACCACAGCCCCATGCCCGATTTCTGCCTCAGTCTAGGGTTAGGCTTAGGGCTAGGGTTAGGGTTATGCCTAGGGTTAGGGTTCAGAAAACCACAAAGCCAGGAGCTCTAGGGATACTCCCCATGCAAAAGGCAGGCCAAGTTGAGCGCAGCCAATCCAAATCCTTGCTCCCTCTTCGTCATTCTGCTCGGAACTCCCCACAGCCCAATGCCCGATTTCTGCCTCAGTCTAGGGTTAGGCTTAGGGCTAGGGTTAGGGTTATGCCTAGGGTTAGGGTTCACAAAACCACAAAGCCAGGAGCTCCAGGGACACTGATCATGCGAAAGGCAGGCCAAGTTAAGCACGGCACATCCAAAACCTTGCTCCCTCTTCTTCTTTCTGCAAGGGTTAGGGTTAGGGGCTCGGGTTAGGGTTAGGGGTTAGGGTTAGGGGTAGGGTTAGGGTTAGGGTTTTGACTAGGGTTAGGGTTCACAAAACCACAAAGCCAGGGGACCCAGGCACACTAAGCATGCAAAAGGCAGGCCAAGTTGAGCGTAGCACATCCAAATCCCCTCTCCCTCTTCGTCATTCTGCTCGGAACTCACCACAGCCCAATGCCCGATTTCTGCCTCAGTCTAGGGTTAGGCTTAAGGCTAGGGTTAGGGTTATGCCTAGGGTTAGGGTTATGCCTAGGGTTAGGGTTCACAAAACCACAAAGCCAGGAGCTCCAGGGATACTCACCATGCAAAAGGCAGGCCAAGTTGAGCGTAGCACATCCAAATCCCCTCTCCCTCTTCGTCATTCTGCTCGGAACTCACCACAGCCCAATGCCCGATTACTGCCTCAGTCTAGGGTTAGGCTTAGGGCTAGGGTTAGGGTTATGCCTAGGGTTAGGGTTCACAAAACCACAAAGCCAGGAGCTCCAGGGATACTCACCATGCAAAAGGCAGGCCAAGTTGAGCGTAGCACATCCAAATCCCCTCTCCCTCTTCGTCATTCTGCTCGGAACTCACCACAGCCCAATGCCCGATTACTGCCTCAGTCTAGGGTTAGGCTTAGGGCTAGGGTTAGGGTTATGCCTAGGGTTAGGGTTCACAAAACCACAAAGCCAGGAGCTCCAGGGATACTCACCATGCAAAAGGCAGGCCAAGTTGAGCGTAGCACATCCAAATCCCCTCTCCCTCTTTGTCATTCTCCTCGGAACTCCCCACAGCCCAATGCCCGATTACTGGCTCAGTCTAGGGTTAGGCTTAGGGCTAGGGTTAGGGTTATGCCTAGGGTTAGGGTTCACAAAACCACAAAGCCAGGAGCTCCAGGGATACTCACCATGCAAAAGGCAGGCCAAGTTGAGCGTAGCACATCCAAATCCCCTCTCCCTCTTTGTCATTCTGCTCGGAACTCACCACAGCCCAATGCCCGATTTCTGCCTCAGTCTAGGGTTAGGCTTAGGGCTAGGATTAGGGTTATGCTTAGGGTTAGGGTTCAGAAAACCACAAAGCCAGGAGCTCCAGGGATACTCACCATGCAAAAGGCAGGCCAAGTTGAGCGTAGCACATCCAAATCCCCTCTCCCTCTTCGTCATTCTGCTCGGAACTCCCCACAGCCCAATGCCCGATTTCTGCCTCAGTCTAGGGTTCGGCTTGGGGCTAGGGTTAGGGTTATGCCTAGGGTTAGGGTTCACAAAACCACAAAGCCAGGAGCTCCAGGGATACTCACCATGCAAAAGGCAGGCCAAGTTGAGCGTAGCACATCCAAATCCCCTCTCCCTCTTCCTCATTCTGCTCGGAACTCACCACAGCCCCATGCCCGATTTCTGCCTCAGTCTAGGGTTAGGTTTAGGGCTAGGGTTAGGGTTATGCCTAGGGTTAGGGTTCACAAAACCACAAAGCCAGGAGCTCCAGGGATACTCCCCATGCAAAAGGCAGGCCAAGTTGAGCGTAGCACATCCAAATCCTTGCTCCCTCTTCGTCATTCTGCTCGGAACTCCCCACAGCCCCATGCCCGATTACTGCCTCAGTCTAGGGTTAGGCTTAGGGCTAGGGTTAGGGTTATGCCTAGGGTTAGGGTTCACAAAACCACAAAGCCAGGAGCTCCAGGGACACTGATCATGCGAAAGGCAGGCCAAGTTAAGCACGGCACATCCAAAACCTTGCTCCCTCTTCTTCTTTCTGCAAGGGTTAGGGTTAGGGGCTCGGGTTAGTGTTAGGGGTTAGGGTTAGGGGTAGGGTTAGGGTTAGGGTTTTGACTAGGGTTAGGATTGAGAAAACGACAAAGCCAGGGGACCCAGGCACACTAAGCATGCAAAAGGCAGGCCAAGTTGAGCGTAGCACATCCAAATCCCCTCTCCCTCTTCGTCATTCTGCTCGGAATTCACCACAGCCCAATGCCCGATTTCTGCCTCAGTCTAGGGTTAGGCTTAGGGCTAGGGTTAGGGTTATGCCTAGGGTTAGGGTTCACAAAACCACAAAGCCAGGAGCTCCAGGGATACTCCCCATGCAAAAGGCAGGCCAAGTTGAGCGTAGCACATCCAAATCCCCTCTCCCTCTTCGTCATTCTGCTCGGAACTCACCACAGCCCAATGCCCGATTTCTGCCTCAGTCTAGGGTTAGGCTTAGGGCTAGGGTTAGGGTTATGCCTAGGGTTAGGGTTCACAAAACCACAAAGCCAGGAGCTCCAGGGATACTCACCATGCAAAAGGCAGGCCAAGTTGAGCGTAGCACATCCAAATCCCCTCTCCCTCTTTGTCATTCTGCTCGGAACTCACCACAGCCCAATGCCCGATTTCTGCCTCAGTCTAGGGTTCGGCTTAGGGCTAGGGTTAGGGTTATGCCTAGGGTTAGGGTTCACAAAACCACAAAGCCAGGAGCTCCAGAGATACTCCCCATGCAAAAGGCAGGCCAAGTTGAGCGTAGCACATCCAAATCCTTGCTCCCTCTTCGTCATTCTGCTCGGAACTCACCACAGCCCAATGCCCGATTTCTGCCTCAGTCTAGGGTTAGGTTTAGGGCTAGGGTTAGGGTTATGCCTAGGGTTAGGGTTCAGAAAACCACAAAGCCAGGAGCTCCAGGGATACTCCCCATGCAAAAGGCAGGCCAAGTTGAGTGTAGCACATCCAAATCCTTGCTCCCTCTTCGTCATTCTGCTCGGAACTCCCCACAGCCCAATGCCCGATTTCTGCCTCAGTCTAGGGTTAGGCTTAGGGCTAGGGTTAGGGTTATGCCTAGGGTTAGGGTTCACAAAACCACAAAGCCAGGAGCTCCAGGGATGCTCCCCATGCAAAAGGCAGGCCAAGTTGAGCGTAGCACATCCAAATCCTTGCTCCCTCTTTGTCATTCTGCTCGGAACTCACCACAGCCCAATGCCCGATTACTGCCTCAGTCTAGGGTTAAGCTTAGGGCTAGGGTTAGGGTTATGCCTAGGGTTAGGGTTCAGAAAACCACAAAGCCAGGAGCTCCAGGGATACTCCCCATGCAAAAGGCAGGCCAAGTTGAGCGTAGCACATCCAAATCCTTGCTCCCTCTACGTCATTCTGCTCGGAACTCACCACAGCCCAATGCCCGATTACTGCCTCAGTCTAGGGTTAGGCTTAGGGCTAGGGTTAGGGTTATGCCTAGGGTTAGGGTTCACAAAACCCCAAAGCCATGAGCTCCAGGGATGCTCACCATGCAAAAGGCAGGCCAAGTTGAGCGTAGCACATCCAAATCCCCTCTCCCTCTTCGTCATTCTGCTCGGAACTCACCACAGCCCAATGCCCGATTTCTGCCTCAGTCTAGGGTTAGGCTTAGGGCTAGGGTTAGGGTTATGCCTAGGGTTAGGGTTCAGAAAACCACAAAGCCAGGAGCTCCAGGGATACTCACCATGCAAAAGGCAGGCCAAGTTGAGTGTAGCACATCCAAATCCCCTCTCCCTCTTCGTCATTCTGCTCGGAACTTCCCACAGCCCAATGCCAGATTACTGGCTCAGTCTAGGGTTAGGCTTAGGGCTAGGGTTAGGGTTATGCCTAGGGTTAGGGTTCAGAAAACCACAAAGCCAGGAGCTCCAGGGATACCATGCAAAAGGCAGGCCAAGTTGAGCGTAGCACATCCAAATCCTTGCTCCCTCTTCTTCATTCTGCTCGGAACTCCCCACAGCCCAATGCCCGATTACTGCCTCAGTCTAGGGTTAGGCTTAGGGCTAGGGTTAGGGTTATGCCTAGGGTTAGGGTTCACAAAACCACAAAGCCAGGAGCTCCAGGGATACTCCCCATGCAAAAGGCAGGCCAAGTTGAGCGTAGCACATCCAAATCCTTGCTCCCTCTTTGTCATTCTGCTCGGAACTCACCACAGCCCAATGCCCGATTACTGCCTCAGTCTAGGGTTAAGCTTAGGGCTAGGGTTAGGGTTATGCCTAGGGTTAGGGTTCACAAAACCACAAAGCCAGGAGCTCCAGGGATACTCACCATGCAAAAGGCAGGCCAAGTTGAGCGTAGCACATCCAAATCCTTGCTCCCTCTTTGTCATTCTGCTCGGAACTCACCACAGCCCAATGCCCGATTACTGGCTCAGTCTAGGGTTAGGCTTAGGGCTAGGGTTAGGGTTATGCCTAGGGTTAGGGTTCACAAAACCACAAAGCCAGGAGCTCCAGGGATACTCACCATGCAAAAGGCAGGCCAAGTTGAGCGTAGCACATCCAAATCCCCTCTCCCTCTTCGTCATTCTGCTCGGAACTCCCCAACACCCAATGCCAGATTACTGCCTCAGTCTAGGGTTAGGCTTAGGGCTAGGGTTAGGGTTATGCCTAGGGTTAGGGTTCACAAAACCACAAAGCCAGGAGCTCCAGGGATAGTCAGCATGCAAAAGGCATACCAAGGTGAGGAGGACACCGCCCAAACCTTGCTCCCTCTTTGTCATACTGCTCAGAACTTGCCACAACCCTCTGCCGGATTTCTGGCTCAAGGTAGGGTTAGGGATAGGGTTAGGCCTTGGGTTAGGGTTAGGGTTACGCCTAGGGTTAAGGTTGAGAAAACCACAAAGCCAGGAGCTCCAGGGACACTGATCATGCGAAAGGCAGGCCAAGTTAAGCACGGCACATCCAAAACCACAAAGTGGGGAGGGGGGGGCCGGCGCGCCCGCGCATGCGCAGTGGGGGGTGGGGGGGCCCAGCTTGCCCGCGCATGCGCAGCACTGGGGGGGTGGGCTCGGCCTGGGGGTGCCTTTTGTGCTGCTCCTCCGTGGGGCTGCCTTGAGAGCGGAATCAAGGTTGGAAAAGACCTCGGAGATCACTGAGTGCAACCAGCACCAGCACGGCCACCGCTGACCACGTCCGCCCATGCCACAGCCACAGGTGTTGGAGCACTCCCAGGGGTGGGCACTCCAAACCTCCCTGGGCAGCTGTGCCAAGGCCTGAGCGCCCTTTCCATGGAGGAATTTCCCCAATATCCACCCTGAGCCTCCCCTGGCCCAGCCTGAGGCCGTTCCCTCTCCTCCTGTCCCTGTTCCCTGCGAGCAGAGCCCGACCCCCCCGGCTGCTCCCTCCTGTCAGGGACTTGTCCAGAGCCACAAGGTCCCCCCTGAGCCTCCTTTGCTCCGGGCTGTGCCCCTTTCCCAGCTCTCTCAGGAACTCTCCAACCCCTTGCCAGCTCCGTTCCCTTGCCTGGACTCGCTCCAGCCCCTCCGTGTCCCTCTTGTCCCAGAGGTGCTGCCAGCACTGCAGGTGCCCCAGCAGTGCCAGCACAGGGACGGGCCCAGCGCCCCGCGCATGCGCAGTGGGGGGTGAGGGGGGCCCAGTTCTCCCGCGCATGCGCAGTGGTGTGGGGGTAGGGCCAGCGCGTCCGCGCATGCGTAGTAGCACCCGCGCCCGCGCATTCGCAGTAGCCACCGCGCCCGCGCATGCGCCGTAGCCCCCGCGCCCGCGCATGCGCAGTAGCCCCCGCGCCCGCGCATGCGTAGTAGCACCCGCGCCCGCGCATGCGCCGTAGCCACCGCGCCCGCGCATGCGCCGTAGACCCCGCGCATGCGCAGTAGCACCCGCGCCCGCGCATGCGCAGTAGCCACCGCGCCCGCGCATGCGCCGTAGCCACCGCGCCCGCGCATGCGCCGTAGCCACCGCGCCCGCGCATGCGCAGTACACCCCACGCCCGCGCATGCGCAGTAGCCACCGCGCCCCCGCATGCGCAGTAGCCACCGCGCCCCCGCATGCGCAGTAGCCACCGCGCCCGCGCATGCGCAGTAGCCCCCGCGCCCGCGCATGTGCCGTAGCCACCGCGCCCGCGCATGCGCAGTAGCCACCGCGCCCGCGCATGCGCAGTAGCCACCGCGCCCGTGCGGGCGTGCCGAGTGGGGGCTCCGCGCAGAGGGGCAGCGCGCCCGCGCATGATGCGCAGAGGTTTCTTTCGGACCTGGGCTGCATTTCCATCCCCCGCTCTGGGAGTCACCCGGTGCGTTAGGAGCGAGCCGATCCCGCTCCCTGAGACACAAGGGCTTGCTCGAGGAGACTGTTCCTGTTCCTCTCTTCCAGCCACTCTGCTCTCCCCAAAACACCCATTTCCTCGGAGCTCCTCTGCAACTGCATTTCCATGGACCCAGGGCTCCAGAAGCTGCAGAGTCGTGCAATGGGGTTTTTTTGGGAAGGGACCTTAAGCTCTTGCACTTCCACCTCTGTCATGAGAATCTCAGGGCTCTAAGACTCACAGAACCATTTGGGCTTGGAAGGACCTTCAAGCTCATCCAGTGCCAGCGCTGCCACGGGCAGGGACACCTCCCACTGTCCCGGGCTGCTCCCAGCCCCAGTGTGCAGCCTGGCCTGGAACATTCCAGGGCATCCAGGGGCAAATCCCCCTCTCTGGGCAGACAGAAGGAGCTAAACCTGGCTATTCCTGAGGGAGTGATGGCAGCACAGCCGAGTCCTGCATCCCTGATTCCCACGGGGAATCTCCATGTCCTTCCTGCTATGGGATCCAGGAGTTGCAGTAGGATTTTTGTGTTTGGTGCTGCATTCCCAGCATGGGCAGAAGCTGTCACGCTCGGAAACACAGCCAGTGTGACAAGGTTTTGCTCCCTTTCTGCTTTGTTTTTGCTGTGTTTTGTTTCTCTCGACAGCTGGCTTAGAACTTGTGTGTTGCTGTTTAGACATCAAGCTTTGGGGCTGAGGTTTTTTTATTCCCAAGTGCTTGCTGGCAGTAAAAATACACTTCACATCTGCAGTGTGTGCACGTGGCTTGGGCTGTGGATTCACACTTCTGGGGCAAAAAGAAGTCCCTTCACACCTGTGCTGCTGGTGGTGTCCCCTGTGAGAAGTTTGGTGGCTCGTTTGTGGCTCTCTCAGTTGTTCCCTTTCACAGAGCTCGGCATTTCTCCCCTTTTCAGTTTCATCCTGCAGAGCTTCGTTCCTGCTGCCGCAGCGTGTTCTGAACCCTCCGCTCGCAGCCTGGGGGTGCCTTTTGTGCTGCTCCTCCGTGGGGCTGCCTTGAGAGCGGAATCAAGGTTGGAAAAGACCTCGGAGATCACTGAGTGCAACCAGCACCAGCACGGCCGGCGCTGACCACGTCCGCCCATGCCACAGCCACAGGTGTTGGAGCACTCCCAGGGGTGGGCACTCCAAACCTCCCTGGGCAGCTGTGCCAAGGCCTGAGCGCCCTTTCCATGGAGGAATTTCCCCAATATCCACCCTGAGCCTCCCCTGGCCCAGCCTGAGGCCGTTCCCTCTCCTCCTGTCCCTGTTCCCTGCGAGCAGAGCCCGACCCCCCCGGCTGCTCCCTCCTGTCAGGGACTTGTCCAGAGCCACAAGGTCCCCCCTGAGCCTCCTTTGCTCCGGGCTGTGCCCCTTTCCCAGCTCTCTCAGGAACTCTCCAACCCCTTGCCAGCTCCGTTCCCTTGCCTGGACTCGCTCCAGCCCCTCCGTGTCCCTCTTGTCCCAGAGGTGCTGCCAGCACTGCAGGTGCCCCAGCAGTGCCAGCACAGGGACGGGCCCAGCGCCCCGCGCATGCGCAGTGGGGGGTGAGGGGGGCCCAGTTCTCCCGCGCATGCGCAGTGGTGTGGGGGTAGGGCCAGCGCGTCCGCGCATGCGTAGTAGCACCCGCGCCCGCGCATTCGCAGTAGCCACCGCGCCCGCGCATGCGCCGTAGCCCCCGCGCCCGCGCATGCGCAGTAGCCCCCGCGCCCGCGCATGCGTAGTAGCACCCGCGCCCGCGCATGCGCCGTAGCCACCGCGCCCGCGCATGCGCCGTAGCCACCGCGCCCGCGCATGCGCCGTAGCCACCGCGCCCGCGCATGCGCAGTACACCCCACGCCCGCGCATGCGCCGTAGCCACCGCGCCCCCGCATGCGCAGTAGCCACCGCGCCCCCGCATGCGCAGTAGCCCCCGCGCCCGCGCATGCGCAGTAGCCCCCGCGCCCGCGCATGTGCCGTAGCCACCGCGCCCGCGCATGCGCAGTAGCCACCGCGCCCGCGCATGCGCAGTAGCCACCGCGCCCGTGCGGGCGTGCCGAGTGGGGGCTCCGCGCAGAGGGGCAGCGCGCCCGCGCATGATGCGCAGAGGTTTCTTTCGGACCTGGGCTGCATTTCCATCCCCCGCTCTGGGAGTCACCCGGTGCGTTAGGAGCGAGCCGATCCCGCTCCCTGAGACACAAGGGCTTGCTCGAGGAGACTGTTCCTGTTCCTCTCTTCCAGCCACTCTGCTCTCCCCAAAACACCCATTTCCTCGGAGCTCCTCTGCAACTGCATTTCCATGGACCCAGGGCTCCAGAAGCTGCAGAGTCGTGCAATGGGGTTTTTTTGGGAAGGGACCTTAAGCTCTTGCACTTCCACCTCTGTCATGAGAATCTCAGGGCTCTAAGACTCACAGAACCATTTGGGCTTGGAAGGACCTTCAAGCTCATCCAGTGCCAGCGCTGCCACGGGCAGGGACACCTCCCACTGTCCCGGGCTGCTCCCAGCCCCAGTGTGCAGCCTGGCCTGGAACATTCCAGGGCATCCAGGGGCAAATCCCCCTCTCTGGGCAGACAGAAGGAGCTAAACCTGGCTATTCCTGAGGGAGTGATGGCAGCACAGCCGAGTCCTGCATCCCTGATTCCCACGGGGAATCTCCATGTCCTTCCTGCTATGGGATCCAGGAGTTGCAGTAGGATTTTTGTGTTTGGTGCTGCATTCCCAGCATGGCAGAAGCTGTCACGCTCGGAAACACAGCCAGTGTGACAAGGTTTTGCTCCCTTTCTGCTTTGTTTTTGCTGTGTTTTGTTTCTCTCGACAGCTGGCTTAGAACTTGTGTGTTGCTGTTTAGACATCAAGCTTTGGGGCTGAGGTTTTTTTATTCCCAAGTGCTTGCTGGCAGTAAAAATACACTTCACATCTGCAGTGTGTGCACGTGGCTTGGGCTGTGGATTCACACTTCTGGGGCAAAAAGAAGTCCCTTCACACCTGTGCTGCTGGTGGTGTCCCCTGTGAGAAGTTTGGTGGCTCGTTTGTGGCTCTCTCAGTTGTTCCCTTTCACAGAGCTCGGCATTTCTCCCCTTTTCAGTTTCATCCTGCAGAGCTTCGTTCCTGCTGCCGCAGCGTGTTCTGAACCCTCCGCTCGCAGCCTGGGGGTGCCTTTTGTGCTGCTCCTCCGTGGGGCTGCCTTGAGAGCGGAATCAAGGTTGGAAAAGACCTCGGAGATCACTGAGTGCAACCAGCACCAGCACGGCCGGCGCTGACCACGTCCGCCCATGCCACAGCCACAGGTGTTGGAGCACTCCCAGGGGTGGGCACTCCAAACCTCCCTGGGCAGCTGTGCCAAGGCCTGAGCGCCCTTTCCATGGAGGAATTTCCCCAATATCCACCCTGAGCCTCCCCTGGCCCAGCCTGAGGCCGTTCCCTCTCCTCCTGTCCCTGTTCCCTGCGAGCAGAGCCCGACCCCCCCGGCTGCTCCCTCCTGTCAGGGACTTGTCCAGAGCCACAAGGTCCCCCCTGAGCCTCCTTTGCTGCAGGGCTGTGCCCCTTTCCCAGCTCTCTCAGGAACTCTCCAGCCCCTTGCCAGCTCCGTTCCCTTGCCTGGACTCGCTCCAGCCCCTCCGTGTCCCTCTTGTCCCAGAGGTGCTGCCAGCACTGCAGGTGCCCCAGCAGTGCCAGCACAGGGACGGGCCCAGCGCCCCGCGCATGCGCAGTGGGGGGTGAGGGGGGCCCAGTTCTCCCGCGCATGCGCAGTAGCCACCGCGCCCGCGCATGCGCCGTAGCCACCGCGCCCGCGCATGCGCAGTAGCCATCGCGCCCGAGCATGCCCCGTAGCCACCGCGCCCGCGCATGCGCAGTAGCCACCGCGCCCGCGCATGCGCCGTAGCCACCGCGCCCGCGCATGCGCAGTAGCCCCCGCGCCCGCGCATGCGTAGTAGCCACCGCGCCCGCGCATGCGCAGTACACCCCGCGCCCGCGCATGCGCAGTAGCCACCGCGCCCGCGCATGCGCCGTAGCCCCCGCGCCCGCGCATGCGCAGTAGTCCCCGCGCCCGCGCATGCGCAGTAGCACCCGCGCCCGCGCATGCGCCGTAGCCACCGCGCCCGCGCATGCGCCGTAGACCCCGCGCATGCGCAGTAGCACGCGCGCCCGCGCATGCGCAGTAGCCACCGCGCCCGCGCATGCGCAGTAGCCACCGCGCCCGCGCATGCGCCGTAGCCACCGCGCCCGCGCATGCGCAGTACACCCCGCGCCCGCGCATGCGCAGTAGCCACCGCGCCCGCGCATGCGCCGTAGCGCCCGCGCCCGCGCATGCGCAGTAGCCCCCGCGCCCGCGCATGCGTAGTAGCACCCGCGCCCGCGCATGCGCCGTAGCCACCGCGCCCGCGCATGCGCCGTAGACCCCGCGCATGCGCAGTAGCACCCGCGCCCGCGCATGCGCAGTAGCCACCGCGCCCGCGCATGCGCCGTAGCCACCGCGCCCGCGCATGCGCCGTAGCCACCGCGCCCGCGCATGCGCAGTACACCCCACGCCCGCGCATGCGCAGTAGCCACCGCGCCCCCGCATGCGCAGTAGCCACCGCGCCCGCGCATGCGCCGTAGCGCCCGCGCCCGCGCATGCGCAGTAGCCCCCGCGCCCGCGCATGCGTAGTAGCCACCGCGCCCGAGCATGCGCAGTACACCCCGCGCCCGCGCATGCGCGGTAGCCACCGCGCCCGCGCATGCGCCGTAGCCCCCGCGCCCGCGCATGCGCAGTAGCCCCCGCGCCCGCGCATGCGCAGTAGCACCCGCGCCCGCGCATGCGCCGTAGCCACCGCGCCCGCGCATGCGCCGTAGACCCCGCGCATGCGCAGTAGCACCCGATCCCGCGCATGCGCCGTAGCCACCGCGCCCGCGCATGCGCCGTAGCATCCGCGCCCGCGCATGCGCCGTAGCCACCGCGCCCGCGCATGCGCAGTACACCCCGCGCCCGCGCATGCGCCGTAGCCACCGCGCCCGCGCATGCGCCGTAGCCACCGCGCCCGCGCATGCGCAGTACACCCCACGCCCGCGCATGCGCCGTAGCCACCGCGCCCCCGCATGCGCAGTAGCCACCGCGCCCCCGCATGCGCAGTAGCCCCCGCGCCCGCGCATGCGCAGTAGCCCCCGCGCCCGCGCATGTGCCGTAGCCACCGCGCCCGCGCATGCGCAGTAGCCACCGCGCCCGCGCATGCGCAGTAGCCACCGCGCCCGTGCGGGCGTGCCGAGTGGGGGCTCCGCGCAGAGGGGCAGCGCGCCCGCGCATGATGCGCAGAGGTTTCTTTCGGACCTGGGCTGCATTTCCATCCCCCGCTCTGGGAGTCACCCGGTGCGTTAGGAGCGAGCCGATCCCGCTCCCTGAGACACAAGGGCTTGCTCGAGGAGACTGTTCCTGTTCCTCTCTTCCAGCCACTCTGCTCTCCCCAAAACACCCATTTCCTCGGAGCTCCTCTGCAACTGCATTTCCATGGACCCAGGGCTCCAGAAGCTGCAGAGTCGTGCAATGGGGTTTTTTTGGGAAGGGACCTTAAGCTCTTGCACTTCCACCTCTGTCATGAGAATCTCAGGGCTCTAAGACTCACAGAACCATTTGGGCTTGGAAGGACCTTCAAGCTCATCCAGTGCCAGCGCTGCCACGGGCAGGGACACCTCCCACTGTCCCGGGCTGCTCCCAGCCCCAGTGTGCAGCCTGGCCTGGAACATTCCAGGGCATCCAGGGGCAAATCCCCCTCTCTGGGCAGACAGAAGGAGCTAAACCTGGCTATTCCTGAGGGAGTGATGGCAGCACAGCCGAGTCCTGCATCCCTGATTCCCACGGGGAATCTCCATGTCCTTCCTGCTATGGGATCCAGGAGTTGCAGTAGGATTTTTGTGTTTGGTGCTGCATTCCCAGCATGGGCAGAAGCTGTCACGCTCGGAAACACAGCCAGTGTGACAAGGTTTTGCTCCCTTTCTGCTTTGTTTTTGCTGTGTTTTGTTTCTCTCGACAGCTGGCTTAGAACTTGTGTGTTGCTGTTTAGACATCAAGCTTTGGGGCTGAGGTTTTTTTATTCCCAAGTGCTTGCTGGCAGTAAAAATACACTTCACATCTGCAGTGTGTGCACGTGGCTTGGGCTGTGGATTCACACTTCTGGGGCAAAAAGAAGTCCCTTCACACCTGTGCTGCTGGTGGTGTCCCCTGTGAGAAGTTTGGTGGCTCGTTTGTGGCTCTCTCAGTTGTTCCCTTTCACAGAGCTCGGCATTTCTCCCCTTTTCAGTTTCATCCTGCAGAGCTTCGTTCCTGCTGCCGCAGCGTGTTCTGAACCCTCCGCTCGCAGCCTGGGGGTGCCTTTTGTGCTGCTCCTCCGTGGGGCTGCCTTGAGAGCGGAATCAAGGTTGGAAAAGACCTCGGAGATCACTGAGTGCAACCAGCACCAGCACGGCCGGCGCTGACCACGTCCGCCCATGCCACAGCCACAGGTGTTGGAGCACTCCCAGGGGTGGGCACTCCAAACCTCCCTGGGCAGCTGTGCCAAGGCCTGAGCGCCCTTTCCATGGAGGAATTTCCCCAATATCCACCCTGAGCCTCCCCTGGCCCAGCCTGAGGCCGTTCCCTCTCCTCCTGTCCCTGTTCCCTGCGAGCAGAGCCCGACCCCCCCGGCTGCTCCCTCCTGTCAGGGACTTGTCCAGAGCCACAAGGTCCCCCCTGAGCCTCCTTTGCTCCGGGCTGTGCCCCTTTCCCAGCTCTCTCAGGAACTCTCCAACCCCTTGCCAGCTCCGTTCCCTTGCCTGGACTGGCTCCAGCCCCTCCGTGTCCCTCTTGTCCCAGAGGTGCTGCCAGCACTGCAGGTGCCCCAGCAGTGCCAGCACAGGGACGGGCCCAGCGCCCCGCGCATGCGCAGTGGGGGGTGAGGGGGGCCCAGTTCTCCCGCGCATGCGCAGTAGCCACCGCGCCCGCGCATGCGCCGTAGCCACCGCGCCCGCGCATGCGCAGTAGCCATCGCGCCCGAGCATGCCCCGTAGCCACCGCGCCCGCGCATGCGCCGTAGCCCCCGCGCCCGCGCATGCGCAGTACACCCCGCGCCCCCGCATGCGCAGTAGCCACCGCGCACCCGCATGCGCAGTAGCCCCCGCGCCCGCGCATGCGCAGTAGCCCCCGCGCCCGCGCATGTGCCGTAGCCACCGCGCCCGCGCATGCGCCGTAGCTCCCGCGCCCGCGCATGCGCAGTAGCCCCCGCGCCCGCGCATGCGTAGTAGCCACCGCGCCCGAGCATGCGCAGTACACCCCGCGCCCGCGCATGCGCAGTAGCCACCGCGCCCGCGCATGCGCCGTAGCCCCCGCGCCCGCGCATGCGCAGTAGCCACCGCGCCCGCGCATGCGCAGTAGCACCCGCGCCCGCGCATGCGCCGTAGCCACCGCGCCCGCGCATGCGCCGTAGACCCCGCGCATGCGCAGTAGCACGCGCGCCCGCGCATGCGCAGTAGCCACCGCGCTGGCGCATGCGCAGTAGCCACCGCGCCCGCACATGCGCCGTAGCACGCGCGCCCGCGCATGCGCAGTACACCCCGCGCCCGCGCATGCGCAGTAGCCACCGCGCCCGCGCATGCGCCGTAGCCCCCGCGCCCGCGCATGCGCCGTAGCCCCCGCGCCCGCGCATGCGTAGTAGCACCCGCGCCCGCGCATGCGCCGTAGCCACCGCGCCCGCGCATGCGCCGTAGACCCCGCGCATGCGCAGTAGCACCCGCGCCCGCGCATGCGCAGTAGCCACCGCGCCCGCGCATGCGCCGTAGCCACCGCGCCCGCGCATGCGCCGTAGCCACCGCGCCCGCGCATGCGCCGTAGCCACCGCGCCCGCGCATGCGCAGTACACCCCACGCCCGCGCATGCGCAGTAGCCACCGCGCCCCCGCATGCGCAGTAGCCACCGCGCCCGCGCATGCGCAGTACACCCCGCGCCCGCGCATGCGCAGTAGCCACCGCGCCCGCGCATGCGCAGTAGCCACCGCGCCCGTGCGGGCGTGCCGAGTGGGGGCTCCGCGCAGAGGGGCAGCGCGCCCGCGCATGATGCGCAGAGGTTTCTTTCGGACCTGGGCTGCATTTCCATCCCCCGCTCTGGGAGTCACCCGGTGCGTTAGGAGCGAGCCGATCCCGCTCCCTGAGACACAAGGGCTTGCTCGAGGAGACTGTTCCTGTTCCTCTCTTCCAGCCACTCTGCTCTCCCCAAAACACCCATTTCCTCGGAGCTCCTCTGCAACTGCATTTCCATGGACCCAGGGCTCCAGAAGCTGCAGAGTCGTGCAATGGGGTTTTTTTGGGAAGGGACCTTAAGCTCTTGCACTTCCACCTCTGTCATGAGAATCTCAGGGCTCTAAGACTCACAGAACCATTTGGGCTTGGAAGGACCTTCAAGCTCATCCAGTGCCAGCGCTGCCACGGGCAGGGACACCTCCCACTGTCCCGGGCTGCTCCCAGCCCCAGTGTGCAGCCTGGCCTGGAACATTCCAGGGCATCCAGGGGCAAATCCCCCTCTCTGGGCAGACAGAAGGAGCTAAACCTGGCTATTCCTGAGGGAGTGATGGCAGCACAGCCGAGTCCTGCATCCCTGATTCCCACGGGGAATCTCCATGTCCTTCCTGCTATGGGATCCAGGAGTTGCAGTAGGATTTTTGTGTTTGGTGCTGCATTCCCAGCATGGCAGAAGCTGTCACGCTCGGAAACACAGCCAGTGTGACAAGGTTTTGCTCCCTTTCTGCTTTGTTTTTGCTGTGTTTTGTTTCTCTCGACAGCTGGCTTAGAACTTGTGTGTTGCTGTTTAGACATCAAGCTTTGGGGCTGAGGTTTTTTTATTCCCAAGTGCTTGCTGGCAGTAAAAATACACTTCACATCTGCAGTGTGTGCACGTGGCTTGGGCTGTGGATTCACACTTCTGGGGCAAAAAGAAGTCCCTTCACACCTGTGCTGCTGGTGGTGTCCCCTGTGAGAAGTTTGGTGGCTCGTTTGTGGCTCTCTCAGTTGTTCCCTTTCACAGAGCTCGGCATTTCTCCCCTTTTCAGTTTCATCCTGCAGAGCTTCGTTCCTGCTGCCGCAGCGTGTTCTGAACCCTCCGCTCGCAGCCTGGGGGTGCCTTTTGTGCTGCTCCTCCGTGGGGCTGCCTTGAGAGCGGAATCAAGGTTGGAAAAGACCTCGGAGATCACTGAGTGCAACCAGCACCAGCACGGCCGGCGCTGACCACGTCCGCCCATGCCACAGCCACAGGTGTTGGAGCACTCCCAGGGGTGGGCACTCCAAACCTCCCTGGGCAGCTGTGCCAAGGCCTGAGCGCCCTTTCCATGGAGGAATTTCCCCAATATCCACCCTGAGCCTCCCCTGGCCCAGCCTGAGGCCGTTCCCTCTCCTCCTGTCCCTGTTCCCTGCGAGCAGAGCCCGACCCCCCCGGCTGCTCCCTCCTGTCAGGGACTTGTCCAGAGCCACAAGGTCCCCCCTGAGCCTCCTTTGCTCCGGGCTGTGCCCCTTTCCCAGCTCTCTCAGGAACTCTCCAGCCCCTTGCCAGCTCCGTTCCCTTGCCTGGACTCGCTCCAGCCCCTCCGTGTCCCTCTTGTCCCAGAGGTGCTGCCAGCACTGCAGGTGCCCCAGCAGTGCCAGCACAGGGACGGGCCCAGCGCCCCGCGCATGCGCAGTGGGGGGTGAGGGGGGCCCAGTTCTCCCGCGCATGCGCAGTGGTGTGGGGGTAGGGCCAGCGCGTCCGCGCATGCGTAGTAGCACCCGCGCCCGCGCATTCGCAGTAGCCACCGCGCCCGCGCATGCGCCGTAGCCCCCGCGCCCGCGCATGCGCAGTAGCCCCCGCGCCCGCGCATGCGTAGTAGCACCCGCGCCCGCGCATGCGCCGTAGCCACCGCGCCCGCGCATGCGCCGTAGACCCCGCGCATGCGCAGTAGCACCCGCGCCCGCGCATGCGCAGTAGCCACCGCGCCCGCGCATGCGCCGTAGCCACCGCGCCCGCGCATGCGCCGTAGCCACCGCGCCCGCGCATGCGCAGTACACCCCACGCCCGCGCATGCGCAGTAGCCACCGCGCCCCCGCATGCGCAGTAGCCACCGCGCCCCCGCATGCGCAGTAGCCCCCGCGCCCGCGCATGCGCAGTAGCCCCCGCGCCCGCGCATGTGCCGTAGCCACCGCGCCCGCGCATGCGCAGTAGCCACCGCGCCCGCGCATGCGCAGTAGCCACCGCGCCCGTGCGGGCGTGCCGAGTGGGGGCTCCGCGCAGAGGGGCAGCGCGCCCGCGCATGATGCGCAGAGGTTTCTTTCGGACCTGGGCTGCATTTCCATCCCCCGCTCTGGGAGTCACCCGGTGCGTTAGGAGCGAGCCGATCCCGCTCCCTGAGACACAAGGGCTTGCTCGAGGAGACTGTTCCTGTTCCTCTCTTCCAGCCACTCTGCTCTCCCCAAAACACCCATTTCCTCGGAGCTCCTCTGCAACTGCATTTCCATGGACCCAGGGCTCCAGAAGCTGCAGAGTCGTGCAATGGGGTTTTTTTGGGAAGGGACCTTAAGCTCTTGCACTTCCACCTCTGTCATGAGAATCTCAGGGCTCTAAGACTCACAGAACCATTTGGGCTTGGAAGGACCTTCAAGCTCATCCAGTGCCAGCGCTGCCACGGGCAGGGACACCTCCCACTGTCCCGGGCTGCTCCCAGCCCCAGTGTGCAGCCTGGCCTGGAACATTCCAGGGCATCCAGGGGCAAATCCCCCTCTCTGGGCAGACAGAAGGAGCTAAACCTGGCTATTCCTGAGGGAGTGATGGCAGCACAGCCGAGTCCTGCATCCCTGATTCCCACGGGGAATCTCCATGTCCTTCCTGCTATGGGATCCAGGAGTTGCAGTAGGATTTTTGTGTTTGGTGCTGCATTCCCAGCATGGGCAGAAGCTGTCACGCTCGGAAACACAGCCAGTGTGACAAGGTTTTGCTCCCTTTCTGCTTTGTTTTTGCTGTGTTTTGTTTCTCTCGACAGCTGGCTTAGAACTTGTGTGTTGCTGTTTAGACATCAAGCTTTGGGGCTGAGGTTTTTTTATTCCCAAGTGCTTGCTGGCAGTAAAAATACACTTCACATCTGCAGTGTGTGCACGTGGCTTGGGCTGTGGATTCACACTTCTGGGGCAAAAAGAAGTCCCTTCACACCTGTGCTGCTGGTGGTGTCCCCTGTGAGAAGTTTGGTGGCTCGTTTGTGGCTCTCTCAGTTGTTCCCTTTCACAGAGCTCGGCATTTCTCCCCTTTTCAGTTTCATCCTGCAGAGCTTCGTTCCTGCTGCCGCAGCGTGTTCTGAACCCTCCGCTCGCAGCCTGGGGGTGCCTTTTGTGCTGCTCCTCCGTGGGGCTGCCTTGAGAGCGGAATCAAGGTTGGAAAAGACCTCGGAGATCACTGAGTGCAACCAGCACCAGCACGGCCGGCGCTGACCACGTCCGCCCATGCCACAGCCACAGGTGTTGGAGCACTCCCAGGGGTGGGCACTCCAAACCTCCCTGGGCAGCTGTGCCAAGGCCTGAGCGCCCTTTCCATGGAGGAATTTCCCCAATATCCACCCTGAGCCTCCCCTGGCCCAGCCTGAGGCCGTTCCCTCTCCTCCTGTCCCTGTTCCCTGCGAGCAGAGCCCGACCCCCCCGGCTGCTCCCTCCTGTCAGGGACTTGTCCAGAGCCACAAGGTCCCCCCTGAGCCTCCTTTGCTCCGGGCTGTGCCCCTTTCCCAGCTCTCTCAGGAACTCTCCAACCCCTTGCCAGCTCCGTTCCCTTGCCTGGACTGGCTCCAGCCCCTCCGTGTCCCTCTTGTCCCAGAGGTGCTGCCAGCACTGCAGGTGCCCCAGCAGTGCCAGCACAGGGACGGGCCCAGCGCCCCGCGCATGCGCAGTGGGGGGTGAGGGGGGCCCAGTTCTCCCGCGCATGCGCAGTAGCCACCGCGCCCGCGCATGCGCCGTAGCCACCGCGCCCGCGCATGCGCAGTAGCCACCGCGCCCGAGCATGCCCCGTAGCCACCGCGCCCGCGCATGGGCAGTAGCCACCGCGCCCGCGCATGCGCCGTAGCCCCCGCGCCCGCGCATGCGCAGTAGCCACCGCGCCCGCGCATGCGCCGTAGCCCCCGCGCCCGCGCATGCGCAGTAGCCCCCGCGCACGCGCATGCGTAGTAGCCACCGCGCCCGCGCATGCGCCGTAGCCACCGCGCCCGCGCATGCGCCGTAGACCCCGCGCATGCGCAGTAGCACCCGCGCCCGCGCATGCGCAGTAGCCACCGCGCTGGCGCATGCGCCGTAGCCACACCCCCGCGCATGCGCAGCAGCCACCGCGCCCGCGCATGCGCCGTAGCCACCGCGCCCGCGCATGCGCAGTAGCCACCGCGCCCGCGCATGCGCCGTAGCCCCCGCGCCCGCGCATGCGCAGTGGCCCCCGCGCCCGCGCATGCGCAGTAGCACCCGCGCCCGCGCATGCGCAGTAGCCACCGCGCCCGCGCATGCGCCGTAGACCCCGCGCATGCGCAGTAGCACGCGCGCCCGCGCATGCGCAGTAGCCACCGCGCCCGCGCATGCGCCGTAGCCACCGCGCCCGCGCATGCGCCGTAGCCACCGCGCCCGCGCATGCGCAGTACACCCCACGCCCGCGCATGCGCAGTAGCCACCGCGCCCCCGCATGCGCAGTAGCCACCGCGCCCGCGCATGCGCCGTAGCCACCGCGCCCGCGCATGCGCAGTAGCCCACGCCCTCGCGCATGCGCAGTAGCCACCGCGCCCCCGCATGCGCAGTAGCCCCCGCGCCCGCGCATGCGCCGTAGACCCCGCGCCCGCGCATGCGCAGTAGCCACCGCGCCCGCGCATGCGTAGTAGCACCCGATCCCGCGCATGCGCCGTAGCCACCGCGCCCGCGCATGCGCCGTAGCCACCGCGCCCGCGCATGCGCAACAGCCACCGCGCCCGCGCATGCGCAGTAGCCCCCGCGCCCTTGCATGCGCAGTAGCCACCGCGCCCGAGCATGCGCCGTAGCCACCGCGCCCGCGCATGCGCAGTAGCCACCGCGCCCGCGCATGCGCCGTAGCCACCGCGCCCGCGCATGCGCAGTAGCCACCGCGCCCGCGCATGCGCGGTAGCCACCGCGCCCGTGCGGGCGTGCCGAGTGGGGGCTCCGCGCAGAGGGGCAGCGCGCCCGCGCATGATGCGCAGAGGTTTCTTTCGGACCTGGGCTGCATTTCCATCCCCCGCTCTGGGAGTCACCCGGTGCGTTAGGAGCGAGCCGATCCCGCTCCCTGAGACACAAGGGCTTGCTCGAGGAGACTGTTCCTGTTCCTCTCTTCCAGCCACTCTGCTCTCCCCAAAACACCCATTTCCTCGGAGCTCCTCTGCAACTGCATTTCCATGGACCCAGGGCTCCAGAAGCTGCAGAGTCGTGCAATGGGGTTTTTTGGGAAGGGACCTTAAGCTCTTGCACTTCCACCTCTGTCATGAGAATCTCAGGGCTCTAAGACTCACAGAACCATTTGGGCTTGGAAGGACCTTCAAGCTCATCCAGTGCCAGCGCTGCCACGGGCAGGGACACCTCCCACTGTCCCGGGCTGCTCCCAGCCCCAGTGTGCAGCCTGGCCTGGAACATTCCAGGGCATCCAGGGGCAAATCCCCCTCTCTGGGCAGACAGAAGGAGCTAAACCTGGCTATTCCTGAGGGAGTGATGGCAGCACAGCCGAGTCCTGCATCCCTGATTCCCACGGGGAATCTCCATGTCCTTCCTGCTATGGGATCCAGGAGTTGCAGTAGGATTTTTGTGTTTGGTGCTGCATTCCCAGCATGGCAGAAGCTGTCACGCTCGGAAACACAGCCAGTGTGACAAGGTTTTGCTCCCTTTCTGCTTTGTTTTTGCTGTGTTTTGTTTCTCTCGACAGCTGGCTTAGAACTTGTGTGTTGCTGTTTAGACATCAAGCTTTGGGGCTGAGGTTTTTTTATTCCCAAGTGCTTGCTGGCAGTAAAAATACACTTCACATCTGCAGTGTGTGCACGTGGCTTGGGCTGTGGATTCACACTTCTGGGGCAAAAAGAAGTCCCTTCACACCTGTGCTGCTGGTGGTGTCCCCTGTGAGAAGTTTGGTGGCTCGTTTGTGGCTCTCTCAGTTGTTCCCTTTCACAGAGCTCGGCATTTCTCCCCTTTTCAGTTTCATCCTGCAGAGCTTCGTTCCTGCTGCCGCAGCGTGTTCTGAACCCTCCGCTCGCAGCCTGGGGGTGCCTTTTGTGCTGCTCCTCCGTGGGGCTGCCTTGAGAGCGGAATCAAGGTTGGAAAAGACCTCGGAGATCACTGAGTGCAACCAGCACCAGCACGGCCGGCGCTGACCACGTCCGCCCATGCCACAGCCACAGGTGTTGGAGCACTCCCAGGGGTGGGCACTCCAAACCTCCCTGGGCAGCTGTGCCAAGGCCTGAGCGCCCTTTCCATGGAGGAATTTCCCCAATATCCACCCTGAGCCTCCCCTGGCCCAGCCTGAGGCCGTTCCCTCTCCTCCTGTCCCTGTTCCCTGCGAGCAGAGCCCGACCCCCCCGGCTGCTCCCTCCTGTCAGGGACTTGTCCAGAGCCACAAGGTCCCCCCTGAGCCTCCTTTGCTGCAGGGCTGTGCCCCTTTCCCAGCTCTCTCAGGAACTCTCCAGCCCCTTGCCAGCTCCGTTCCCTTGCCTGGACTCGCTCCAGCCCCTCCGTGTCCCTCTTGTCCCAGAGGTGCTGCCAGCACTGCAGGTGCCCCAGCAGTGCCAGCACAGGGACGGGCCCAGCGCCCCGCGCATGCGCAGTGGGGGGTGAGGGGGGCCCAGTTCTCCCGCGCATGCGCAGTAGCCACCGCGCCCGCGCATGCGCCGTAGCCACCGCGCCCGCGCATGCGCAGTAGCCATCGCGCCCGAGCATGCCCCGTAGCCACCGCGCCCGCGCATGCGCAGTAGCCCCCGCGCCCGCGCATGCGCCGTAGCCCCCGCGCCCGCGCATGCGTAGTAGCCACCGCGCCCGCGCATGCGCAGTACACCCCGCGCCCGCGCATGCGCAGTAGCCAACGCGCCCGCGCATGCGCCGTAGCCCCCGCGCCCGCGCATGCGCAGTAGCCCCCGCGCCCGCGCATGCGTAGTAGCCACCGCGCCCGCGCATGCGCAGTACACCCCGCGCCCGCGCATGCGCAGTAGCCAACGCGCCCGCGCATGCGCCGTAGCCCCCGCGCCCGCGCATGCGCAGTAGTCCCCGCGCCCGCGCATGCGCAGTAGCACCCGCGCCCGCGCATGCGCCGTAGCCACCGCGCCCGCGCATGCGCCGTAGACCCCGCGCATGCGCAGTAGCACGCGCGCCCGCGCATGCGCAGTAGCCACCGCGCCCGCGCATGCGCAGTAGCCACCGCGCCCGCGCATGCGCCGTAGCCACCGCGCCCGCGCATGCGCAGTACACCCCGCGCCCGCGCATGCGCAGTAGCCACCGCGCCCGCGCATGCGCCGTAGCCCCCGCGCCCGCGCATGCGCAGTAGCCCCCGCGCCCGCGCATGCGTAGTAGCACCCGCGCCCGCGCATGCGCCGTAGCCACCGCGCCCGCGCATGCGCCGTAGACCCCGCGCATGCGCAGTAGCACCCGCGCCCGCGCATGCGCAGTAGCCTCCGCGCCCGCGCATGCGCCGTAGCCCCCGCGCCCGCGCATGCGCAGTAGCCCCCGCGCCCGCGCATGCGTAGTAGCCACCGCGCCCGCGCATGCGCAGTACACCCCGCGCCCGCGCATGCGCAGTAGCCACCGCGCCCGCGCATGCGCCGTAGCCCCCGCGCCCGCGCATGCGCAGTAGTCCCCGCGCCCGCGCATGCGCAGTAGCACCCGCGCCCGCGCATGCGCCGTAGCCACCGCGCCCGCGCATGCGCCGTAGACCCCGCGCATGCGCAGTAGCACGCGCGCCCGCGCATGCGCCGTAGCCACCGCGCCCGCGCATGCGCAGTACACCCCGCGCCCGCGCATGCGCCGTAGACCCCGCGCATGCGCAGTAGCCCCCGCGCCCGCGCATGCGACGTAGCCCCCGCGCATGCGCAGTAGCCCCCGAGCCCGCGCATGCGCAGTAGCCACCGCGCCCGCGCATGCGCAGTAGCCACCGCGCTCGCGCATGCGTAGTAGCACCCGCGCCCGCGCATTCGCAGTAGACCCCGCGCCCGCGCATGCGCAGTAGCCACCGCGCCCGCGCATGCGTAGTAGCACCCGCGCCCGCGCATGCGCAGTAGCCACCGCGCCCGCGCATGCGCCGTAGCCACCGCGCCCGCGCATGCGCAGTAGCCCCCGCGCCCGAGCATGCGCAGTAGCCACCGCGCCCGCGCATGCGCCGTAGCCCCCGCGCCCGCGCATGCGCCGTAGACCCCGCGCCCGCGCATGCGCCGTAGACCCCGCGCCCGCGCATGCGCCGTAGCCACCGCGCCCGCGCATGCGCCGTAGCCCCCGCGCCCGCGCATGCGCAGTAGCCCCCGCGCCCGCGCATGCGTAGTAGCACCCGCGCCCGCGCATGCGCCGTAGCCACCGCGCCCGCGCATGCGCAGTAGCCACCGCGCCCGCGCATGCGCCGTAGACCCCGCGCATGCGCAGTAGCCACCGCGCCCGCGCATGCGCCGTAGCCACCGCGCCCGCGCATGCGCCGTAGCCACCGCGCCCGCGCATGCGCAGTAGCCACCGCGCCCCCGCATGCGCAGTAGCCCCCGCGCCCGCGCATGCGCAGTAGCCCCCGCGCCCGCGCATGTGCCGTAGCCACCGCGCCCGCGCATGCGCAGTAGCCACCGCGCCCGCGCATGCGCAGTAGCCACCGCGCCCGTGCGGGCGTGCCGAGTGGGGGCTCCGCGCAGAGGGGCAGCGCGCCCGCGCATGATGCGCAGAGGTTTCTTTCGGACCTGGGCTGCATTTCCATCCCCCGCTCTGGGAGTCAGCCGGTACGTTAGGAGCGAGCCGATCCCGCTCCCTGAGACACAAGGGCTTGCTCGAGGAGACTGTTCCTGTTCCTCTCTTCCAGCCACTCTGCTCTCCCCAAAACACCCATTTCCTCGGAGCTCCTCTGCAACTGCATTTCCATGGACCCAGGGCTCCAGAAGCTGCAGAGTCGTGCAATGGGGTTTTTTTGGGAAGGGACCTTAAGCTCTTGCACTTCCACCTCTGTCATGAGAATCTCAGGGCTCTAAGACTCACAGAACCATTTGGGCTTGGAAGGACCTTCAAGCTCATCCAGTGCCAGCGCTGCCACGGGCAGGGACACCTCCCACTGTCCCGGGCTGCTCCCAGCCCCAGTGTGCAGCCTGGCCTGGAACATTCCAGGGCATCCAGGGGCAAATCCCCCTCTCTGGGCAGACAGAAGGAGCTAAACCTGGCTATTCCTGAGGGAGTGATGGCAGCACAGCCGAGTCCTGCATCCCTGATTCCCACGGGGAATCTCCATGTCCTTCCTGCTATGGGATCCAGGAGTTGCAGTAGGATTTTTGTGTTTGGTGCTGCATTCCCAGCATGGCAGAAGCTGTCACGCTCGGAAACACAGCCAGTGTGACAAGGTTTTGCTCCCTTTCTGCTTTGTTTTTGCTGTGTTTTGTTTCTCTCGACAGCTGGCTTAGAACTTGTGTGTTGCTGTTTAGACATCAAGCTTTGGGGCTGAGGTTTTTTTATTCCCAAGTGCTTGCTGGCAGTAAAAATACACTTCACATCTGCAGTGTGTGCACGTGGCTTGGGCTGTGGATTCACACTTCTGGGGCAAAAAGAAGTCCCTTCACACCTGTGCTGCTGGTAGTGTCCCCTGTGAGAAGTTTGGTGGCTCGTTTGTGGCTCTCTCAGTTGTTCCCTTTCACAGAGCTCGGCATTTCTCCCCTTTTCAGTTTCATCCTGCAGAGCTTCGTTCCTGCTGCCGCAGCGTGTTCTGAACCCTCCGCTCGCAGCCTGGGGGTGCCTTTTGTGCTGCTCCTCCGTGGGGCTGCCTTGAGAGCGGAATCAAGGTTGGAAAAGACCTCGGAGATCACTGAGTGCAACCAGCACCAGCACGGCCGGCGCTGACCACGTCCGCCCATGCCACAGCCACAGGTGTTGGAGCACTCCCAGGGGTGGGCACTCCAAACCTCCCTGGGCAGCTGTGCCAAGGCCTGAGCGCCCTTTCCATGGAGGAATTTCCCCAATATCCACCCTGAGCCTCCCCTGGCCCAGCCTGAGGCCGTTCCCTCTCCTCCTGTCCCTGTTCCCTGCGAGCAGAGCCCGACCCCCCCGGCTGCTCCCTCCTGTCAGGGACTTGTCCAGAGCCACAAGGTCCCCCCTGAGCCTCCTTTGCTCCGGGCTGTGCCCCTTTCCCAGCTCTCTCAGGAACTCTCCAGCCCCTTGCCAGCTCCGTTCCCTTGCCTGGACTCGCTCCAGCCCCTCCGTGTCCCTCTTGTCCCAGAGGTGCTGCCAGCACTGCAGGTGCCCCAGCAGTGCCAGCACAGGGACGGGCCCAGCGCCCCGCGCATGCGCAGTGGGGGGTGAGGGGGGCCCAGTTCTCCCGCGCATGCGCAGTGGTGTGGGGGTAGGGCCAGCGCGTCCGCGCATGCGTAGTAGCACCCGCGCCCGCGCATTCGCAGTAGCCACCGCGCCCGCGCATGCGCCGTAGCCCCCGCGCCCGCGCATGCGCAGTAGCCCCCGCGCCCGCGCATGCGTAGTAGCACCCGCGCCCGCGCATGCGCCGTAGCCACCGCGCCCGCGCATGCGCCGTAGACCCCGCGCATGCGCAGTAGCACCCGCGCCCGCGCATGCGCAGTAGCCACCGCGCCCGCGCATGCGCCGTAGCCACCGCGCCCGCGCATGCGCCGTAGCCACCGCGCCCGCGCATGCGCAGTACACCCCACGCCCGCGCATGCGCAGTAGCCACCGCGCCCCCGCATGCGCAGTAGCCACCGCGCCCCCGCATGCGCAGTAGCCCCCGCGCCCGCGCATGCGCAGTAGCCCCCGCGCCCGCGCATGTGCCGTAGCCACCGCGCCCGCGCATGCGCAGTAGCCACCGCGCCCGCGCATGCGCAGTAGCCACCGCGCCCGTGCGGGCGTGCCGAGTGGGGGCTCCGCGCAGAGGGGCAGCGCGCCCGCGCATGATGCGCAGAGGTTTCTTTCGGACCTGGGCTGCATTTCCATCCCCCGCTCTGGGAGTCACCCGGTGCGTTAGGAGCGAGCCGATCCCGCTCCCTGAGACACAAGGGCTTGCTCGAGGAGACTGTTCCTGTTCCTCTCTTCCAGCCACTCTGCTCTCCCCAAAACACCCATTTCCTCGGAGCTCCTCTGCAACTGCATTTCCATGGACCCAGGGCTCCAGAAGCTGCAGAGTCGTGCAATGGGGTTTTTTTGGGAAGGGACCTTAAGCTCTTGCACTTCCACCTCTGTCATGAGAATCTCAGGGCTCTAAGACTCACAGAACCATTTGGGCTTGGAAGGACCTTCAAGCTCATCCAGTGCCAGCGCTGCCACGGGCAGGGACACCTCCCACTGTCCCGGGCTGCTCCCAGCCCCAGTGTGCAGCCTGGCCTGGAACATTCCAGGGCATCCAGGGGCAAATCCCCCTCTCTGGGCAGACAGAAGGAGCTAAACCTGGCTATTCCTGAGGGAGTGATGGCAGCACAGCCGAGTCCTGCATCCCTGATTCCCACGGGGAATCTCCATGTCCTTCCTGCTATGGGATCCAGGAGTTGCAGTAGGATTTTTGTGTTTGGTGCTGCATTCCCAGCATGGGCAGAAGCTGTCACGCTCGGAAACACAGCCAGTGTGACAAGGTTTTGCTCCCTTTCTGCTTTGTTTTTGCTGTGTTTTGTTTCTCTCGACAGCTGGCTTAGAACTTGTGTGTTGCTGTTTAGACATCAAGCTTTGGGGCTGAGGTTTTTTTATTCCCAAGTGCTTGCTGGCAGTAAAAATACACTTCACATCTGCAGTGTGTGCACGTGGCTTGGGCTGTGGATTCACACTTCTGGGGCAAAAAGAAGTCCCTTCACACCTGTGCTGCTGGTGGTGTCCCCTGTGAGAAGTTTGGTGGCTCGTTTGTGGCTCTCTCAGTTGTTCCCTTTCACAGAGCTCGGCATTTCTCCCCTTTTCAGTTTCATCCTGCAGAGCTTCGTTCCTGCTGCCGCAGCGTGTTCTGAACCCTCCGCTCGCAGCCTGGGGGTGCCTTTTGTGCTGCTCCTCCGTGGGGCTGCCTTGAGAGCGGAATCAAGGTTGGAAAAGACCTCGGAGATCACTGAGTGCAACCAGCACCAGCACGGCCGGCGCTGACCACGTCCGCCCATGCCACAGCCACAGGTGTTGGAGCACTCCCAGGGGTGGGCACTCCAAACCTCCCTGGGCAGCTGTGCCAAGGCCTGAGCGCCCTTTCCATGGAGGAATTTCCCCAATATCCACCCTGAGCCTCCCCTGGCCCAGCCTGAGGCCGTTCCCTCTCCTCCTGTCCCTGTTCCCTGCGAGCAGAGCCCGACCCCCCCGGCTGCTCCCTCCTGTCAGGGACTTGTCCAGAGCCACAAGGTCCCCCCTGAGCCTCCTTTGCTCCGGGCTGTGCCCCTTTCCCAGCTCTCTCAGGAACTCTCCAACCCCTTGCCAGCTCCGTTCCCTTGCCTGGACTGGCTCCAGCCCCTCCGTGTCCCTCTTGTCCCAGAGGTGCTGCCAGCACTGCAGGTGCCCCAGCAGTGCCAGCACAGGGACGGGCCCAGCGCCCCGCGCATGCGCAGTGGGGGGTGAGGGGGGCCCAGTTCTCCCGCGCATGCGCAGTAGCCACCGCGCCCGCGCATGCGCCGTAGCCACCGCGCCCGCGCATGCGCAGTAGACACCGCGCCCGAGCATGCCCCGTAGCCACCGCGCCCGCGCATGGGCAGTAGCCACCGCGCCCGCGCATGCGCCGTAGCCCCCGCGCCCGCGCATGCGCAGTAGCCACCGCGCCCGCGCATGCGCCGTAGCCCCCGCGCCCGCGCATGCGCAGTAGCCCCCGCGCACGCGCATGCGTAGTAGCCACCGCGCCCGCGCATGCGCCGTAGCCACCGCGCCCGCGCATGCGCCGTAGACCCCGCGCATGCGCAGTAGCACCCGCGCCCGCGCATGCGCAGTAGCCACCGCGCTGGCGCATGCGCCGTAGCCACACCCCCGCGCATGCGCAGCAGCCACCGCGCCCGCGCATGCGCCGTAGCCACCGCGCCCGCGCATGCGCAGTAGCCACCGCGCCCGCGCATGCGCCGTAGCCCCCGCGCCCGCGCATGCGCAGTGGCCCCCGCGCCCGCGCATGCGCAGTAGCACCCGCGCCCGCGCATGCGCAGTAGCCACCGCGCCCGCGCATGCGCCGTAGACCCCGCGCATGCGCAGTAGCACGCGCGCCCGCGCATGCGCAGTAGCCACCGCGCCCGCGCATGCGCCGTAGCCACCGCGCCCGCGCATGCGCCGTAGCCACCGCGCCCGCGCATGCGCAGTACACCCCACGCCCGCGCATGCGCAGTAGCCACCGCGCCCCCGCATGCGCAGTAGCCACCGCGCCCGCGCATGCGCCGTAGCCACCGCGCCCGCGCATGCGCAGTAGCCCACGCCCTCGCGCATGCGCAGTAGCCACCGCGCCCCCGCATGCGCAGTAGCCCCCGCGCCCGCGCATGCGCCGTAGACCCCGCGCCCGCGCATGCGCAGTAGCCACCGCGCCCGCGCATGCGTAGTAGCACCCGATCCCGCGCATGCGCCGTAGCCACCGCGCCCGCGCATGCGCCGTAGCCACCGCGCCCGCGCATGCGCAACAGCCACCGCGCCCGCGCATGCGCAGTAGCCCCCGCGCCCTTGCATGCGCAGTAGCCACCGCGCCCGAGCATGCGCCGTAGCCACCGCGCCCGCGCATGCGCAGTAGCCACCGCGCCCGCGCATGCGCCGTAGCCACCGCGCCCGCGCATGCGCAGTAGCCACCGCGCCCGCGCATGCGCGGTAGCCACCGCGCCCGTGCGGGCGTGCCGAGTGGGGGCTCCGCGCAGAGGGGCAGCGCGCCCGCGCATGATGCGCAGAGGTTTCTTTCGGACCTGGGCTGCATTTCCATCCCCCGCTCTGGGAGTCACCCGGTGCGTTAGGAGCGAGCCGATCCCGCTCCCTGAGACACAAGGGCTTGCTCGAGGAGACTGTTCCTGTTCCTCTCTTCCAGCCACTCTGCTCTCCCCAAAACACCCATTTCCTCGGAGCTCCTCTGCAACTGCATTTCCATGGACCCAGGGCTCCAGAAGCTGCAGAGTCGTGCAATGGGGTTTTTTGGGAAGGGACCTTAAGCTCTTGCACTTCCACCTCTGTCATGAGAATCTCAGGGCTCTAAGACTCACAGAACCATTTGGGCTTGGAAGGACCTTCAAGCTCATCCAGTGCCAGCGCTGCCACGGGCAGGGACACCTCCCACTGTCCCGGGCTGCTCCCAGCCCCAGTGTGCAGCCTGGCCTGGAACATTCCAGGGCATCCAGGGGCAAATCCCCCTCTCTGGGCAGACAGAAGGAGCTAAACCTGGCTATTCCTGAGGGAGTGATGGCAGCACAGCCGAGTCCTGCATCCCTGATTCCCACGGGGAATCTCCATGTCCTTCCTGCTATGGGATCCAGGAGTTGCAGTAGGATTTTTGTGTTTGGTGCTGCATTCCCAGCATGGCAGAAGCTGTCACGCTCGGAAACACAGCCAGTGTGACAAGGTTTTGCTCCCTTTCTGCTTTGTTTTTGCTGTGTTTTGTTTCTCTCGACAGCTGGCTTAGAACTTGTGTGTTGCTGTTTAGACATCAAGCTTTGGGGCTGAGGTTTTTTTATTCCCAAGTGCTTGCTGGCAGTAAAAATACACTTCACATCTGCAGTGTGTGCACGTGGCTTGGGCTGTGGATTCACACTTCTGGGGCAAAAAGAAGTCCCTTCACACCTGTGCTGCTGGTGGTGTCCCCTGTGAGAAGTTTGGTGGCTCGTTTGTGGCTCTCTCAGTTGTTCCCTTTCACAGAGCTCGGCATTTCTCCCCTTTTCAGTTTCATCCTGCAGAGCTTCGTTCCTGCTGCCGCAGCGTGTTCTGAACCCTCCGCTCGCAGCCTGGGGGTGCCTTTTGTGCTGCTCCTCCGTGGGGCTGCCTTGAGAGCGGAATCAAGGTTGGAAAAGACCTCGGAGATCACTGAGTGCAACCAGCACCAGCACGGCCGGCGCTGACCACGTCCGCCCATGCCACAGCCACAGGTGTTGGAGCACTCCCAGGGGTGGGCACTCCAAACCTCCCTGGGCAGCTGTGCCAAGGCCTGAGCGCCCTTTCCATGGAGGAATTTCCCCAATATCCACCCTGAGCCTCCCCTGGCCCAGCCTGAGGCCGTTCCCTCTCCTCCTGTCCCTGTTCCCTGCGAGCAGAGCCCGACCCCCCCGGCTGCTCCCTCCTGTCAGGGACTTGTCCAGAGCCACAAGGTCCCCCCTGAGCCTCCTTTGCTGCAGGGCTGTGCCCCTTTCCCAGCTCTCTCAGGAACTCTCCAGCCCCTTGCCAGCTCCGTTCCCTTGCCTGGACTCGCTCCAGCCCCTCCGTGTCCCTCTTGTCCCAGAGGTGCTGCCAGCACTGCAGGTGCCCCAGCAGTGCCAGCACAGGGACGGGCCCAGCGCCCCGCGCATGCGCAGTGGGGGGTGAGGGGGGCCCAGTTCTCCCGCGCATGCGCAGTAGCCACCGCGCCCGCGCATGCGCCGTAGCCACCGCGCCCGCGCATGCGCAGTAGCCATCGCGCCCGAGCATGCCCCGTAGCCACCGCGCCCGCGCATGCGCAGTAGCCCCCGCGCCCGCGCATGCGCCGTAGCCCCCGCGCCCGCGCATGCGTAGTAGCCACCGCGCCCGCGCATGCGCAGTACACCCCGCGCCCGCGCATGCGCAGTAGCCAACGCGCCCGCGCATGCGCCGTAGCCCCCGCGCCCGCGCATGCGCAGTAGCCCCCGCGCCCGCGCATGCGTAGTAGCCACCGCGCCCGCGCATGCGCAGTACACCCCGCGCCCGCGCATGCGCAGTAGCCAACGCGCCCGCGCATGCGCCGTAGCCCCCGCGCCCGCGCATGCGCAGTAGTCCCCGCGCCCGCGCATGCGCAGTAGCACCCGCGCCCGCGCATGCGCCGTAGCCACCGCGCCCGCGCATGCGCCGTAGACCCCGCGCATGCGCAGTAGCACGCGCGCCCGCGCATGCGCAGTAGCCACCGCGCCCGCGCATGCGCAGTAGCCACCGCGCCCGCGCATGCGCCGTAGCCACCGCGCCCGCGCATGCGCAGTACACCCCGCGCCCGCGCATGCGCAGTAGCCACCGCGCCCGCGCATGCGCCGTAGCCCCCGCGCCCGCGCATGCGCAGTAGCCCCCGCGCCCGCGCATGCGTAGTAGCACCCGCGCCCGCGCATGCGCCGTAGCCACCGCGCCCGCGCATGCGCCGTAGACCCCGCGCATGCGCAGTAGCACCCGCGCCCGCGCATGCGCAGTAGCCTCCGCGCCCGCGCATGCGCCGTAGCCCCCGCGCCCGCGCATGCGCAGTAGCCCCCGCGCCCGCGCATGCGTAGTAGCCACCGCGCCCGCGCATGCGCAGTACACCCCGCGCCCGCGCATGCGCAGTAGCCACCGCGCCCGCGCATGCGCCGTAGCCCCCGCGCCCGCGCATGCGCAGTAGTCCCCGCGCCCGCGCATGCGCAGTAGCACCCGCGCCCGCGCATGCGCCGTAGCCACCGCGCCCGCGCATGCGCCGTAGACCCCGCGCATGCGCAGTAGCACGCGCGCCCGCGCATGCGCCGTAGCCACCGCGCCCGCGCATGCGCAGTACACCCCGCGCCCGCGCATGCGCCGTAGACCCCGCGCATGCGCAGTAGCCCCCGCGCCCGCGCATGCGACGTAGCCCCCGCGCATGCGCAGTAGCCCCCGAGCCCGCGCATGCGCAGTAGCCACCGCGCCCGCGCATGCGCAGTAGCCACCGCGCTCGCGCATGCGTAGTAGCACCCGCGCCCGCGCATTCGCAGTAGACCCCGCGCCCGCGCATGCGCAGTAGCCACCGCGCCCGCGCATGCGTAGTAGCACCCGCGCCCGCGCATGCGCAGTAGCCACCGCGCCCGCGCATGCGCCGTAGCCACCGCGCCCGCGCATGCGCAGTAGCCCCCGCGCCCGAGCATGCGCAGTAGCCACCGCGCCCGCGCATGCGCCGTAGCCCCCGCGCCCGCGCATGCGCCGTAGACCCCGCGCCCGCGCATGCGCCGTAGACCCCGCGCCCGCGCATGCGCCGTAGCCACCGCGCCCGCGCATGCGCCGTAGCCCCCGCGCCCGCGCATGCGCAGTAGCCCCCGCGCCCGCGCATGCGTAGTAGCACCCGCGCCCGCGCATGCGCCGTAGCCACCGCGCCCGCGCATGCGCAGTAGCCACCGCGCCCGCGCATGCGCCGTAGACCCCGCGCATGCGCAGTAGCCACCGCGCCCGCGCATGCGCCGTAGCCACCGCGCCCGCGCATGCGCCGTAGCCACCGCGCCCGCGCATGCGCAGTAGCCACCGCGCCCCCGCATGCGCAGTAGCCCCCGCGCCCGCGCATGCGCAGTAGCCCCCGCGCCCGCGCATGTGCCGTAGCCACCGCGCCCGCGCATGCGCAGTAGCCACCGCGCCCGCGCATGCGCAGTAGCCACCGCGCCCGTGCGGGCGTGCCGAGTGGGGGCTCCGCGCAGAGGGGCAGCGCGCCCGCGCATGATGCGCAGAGGTTTCTTTCGGACCTGGGCTGCATTTCCATCCCCCGCTCTGGGAGTCAGCCGGTACGTTAGGAGCGAGCCGATCCCGCTCCCTGAGACACAAGGGCTTGCTCGAGGAGACTGTTCCTGTTCCTCTCTTCCAGCCACTCTGCTCTCCCCAAAACACCCATTTCCTCGGAGCTCCTCTGCAACTGCATTTCCATGGACCCAGGGCTCCAGAAGCTGCAGAGTCGTGCAATGGGGTTTTTTTGGGAAGGGACCTTAAGCTCTTGCACTTCCACCTCTGTCATGAGAATCTCAGGGCTCTAAGACTCACAGAACCATTTGGGCTTGGAAGGACCTTCAAGCTCATCCAGTGCCAGCGCTGCCACGGGCAGGGACACCTCCCACTGTCCCGGGCTGCTCCCAGCCCCAGTGTGCAGCCTGGCCTGGAACATTCCAGGGCATCCAGGGGCAAATCCCCCTCTCTGGGCAGACAGAAGGAGCTAAACCTGGCTATTCCTGAGGGAGTGATGGCAGCACAGCCGAGTCCTGCATCCCTGATTCCCACGGGGAATCTCCATGTCCTTCCTGCTATGGGATCCAGGAGTTGCAGTAGGATTTTTGTGTTTGGTGCTGCATTCCCAGCATGGCAGAAGCTGTCACGCTCGGAAACACAGCCAGTGTGACAAGGTTTTGCTCCCTTTCTGCTTTGTTTTTGCTGTGTTTTGTTTCTCTCGACAGCTGGCTTAGAACTTGTGTGTTGCTGTTTAGACATCAAGCTTTGGGGCTGAGGTTTTTTTATTCCCAAGTGCTTGCTGGCAGTAAAAATACACTTCACATCTGCAGTGTGTGCACGTGGCTTGGGCTGTGGATTCACACTTCTGGGGCAAAAAGAAGTCCCTTCACACCTGTGCTGCTGGTAGTGTCCCCTGTGAGAAGTTTGGTGGCTCGTTTGTGGCTCTCTCAGTTGTTCCCTTTCACAGAGCTCGGCATTTCTCCCCTTTTCAGTTTCATCCTGCAGAGCTTCGTTCCTGCTGCCGCAGCGTGTTCTGAACCCTCCGCTCGCAGCCTGGGGGTGCCTTTTGTGCTGCTCCTCCGTGGGGCTGCCTTGAGAGCGGAATCAAGGTTGGAAAAGACCTCGGAGATCACTGAGTGCAACCAGCACCAGCACGGCCGGCGCTGACCACGTCCGCCCATGCCACAGCCACAGGTGTTGGAGCACTCCCAGGGGTGGGCACTCCAAACCTCCCTGGGCAGCTGTGCCAAGGCCTGAGCGCCCTTTCCATGGAGGAATTTCCCCAATATCCACCCTGAGCCTCCCCTGGCCCAGCCTGAGGCCGTTCCCTCTCCTCCTGTCCCTGTTCCCTGCGAGCAGAGCCCGACCCCCCCGGCTGCTCCCTCCTGTCAGGGACTTGTCCAGAGCCACAAGGTCCCCCCTGAGCCTCCTTTGCTCCGGGCTGTGCCCCTTTCCCAGCTCTCTCAGGAACTCTCCAACCCCTTGCCAGCTCCGTTCCCTTGCCTGGACTGGCTCCAGCCCCTCCGTGTCCCTCTTGTCCCAGAGGTGCTGCCAGCACTGCAGGTGCCCCAGCAGTGCCAGCACAGGGACGGGCCCAGCGCCCCGCGCATGCGCAGTGGGGGGTGAGGGGGGCCCAGTTCTCCCGCGCATGCGCAGTGGTGTGGGGGTAGGGCCAGCGCGTCCGCGCATGCGTAGTAGCACCCGCGCCCGCGCATTCGCAGTAGCCACCGCGCCCGCGCATGCGCCGTAGCCCCCGCGCCCGCGCATGCGCAGTAGCCCCCGCGCCCGCGCATGCGTAGTAGCACCCGCGCCCGCGCATGCGCCGTAGCCACCGCGCCCGCGCATGCGCCGTAGACCCCGCGCATGCGCAGTAGCACCCGCGCCCGCGCATGCGCAGTAGCCACCGCGCCCGCGCATGCGCCGTAGCCACCGCGCCCGCGCATGCGCCGTAGACCCCGCGCCCGCGCATGCGCAGTACACCCCACGCCCGCGCATGCGCAGTAGCCACCGCGCCCCCGCATGCGCAGTAGCCACCGCGCCCCCGCATGCGCAGTAGCCCCCGCGCCCGCGCATGCGCAGTAGCCCCCGCGCCCGCGCATGCGCAGTAGCCCCCGCGCCCGCGCATGTGCCGTAGCCACCGCGCCCGCGCATGCGCAGTAGCCACCGCGCCCGCGCATGCGCAGTAGCCACCGCGCCCGTGCGGGCGTGCCGAGTGGGGGCTCCGCGCAGAGGGGCAGCGCGCCCGCGCATGATGCGCAGAGGTTTCTTTCGGACCTGGGCTGCATTTCCATCCCCCGCTCTGGGAGTCACCCGGTGCGTTAGGAGCGAGCCGATCCCGCTCCCTGAGACACAAGGGCTTGCTCGAGGAGACTGTTCCTGTTCCTCTCTTCCAGCCACTCTGCTCTCCCCAAAACACCCATTTCCTCGGAGCTCCTCTGCAACTGCATTTCCATGGACCCAGGGCTCCAGAAGCTGCAGAGTCGTGCAATGGGGTTTTTTTGGGAAGGGACCTTAAGCTCTTGCACTTCCACCTCTGTCATGAGAATCTCAGGGCTCTAAGACTCACAGAACCATTTGGGCTTGGAAGGACCTTCAAGCTCATCCAGTGCCAGCGCTGCCACGGGCAGGGACACCTCCCACTGTCCCGGGCTGCTCCCAGCCCCAGTGTGCAGCCTGGCCTGGAACATTCCAGGGCATCCAGGGGCAAATCCCCCTCTCTGGGCAGACAGAAGGAGCTAAACCTGGCTATTCCTGAGGGAGTGATGGCAGCACAGCCGAGTCCTGCATCCCTGATTCCCACGGGGAATCTCCATGTCCTTCCTGCTATGGGATCCAGGAGTTGCAGTAGGATTTTTGTGTTTGGTGCTGCATTCCCAGCATGGGCAGAAGCTGTCACGCTCGGAAACACAGCCAGTGTGACAAGGTTTTGCTCCCTTTCTGCTTTGTTTTTGCTGTGTTTTGTTTCTCTCGACAGCTGGCTTAGAACTTGTGTGTTGCTGTTTAGACATCAAGCTTTGGGGCTGAGGTTTTTTTATTCCCAAGTGCTTGCTGGCAGTAAAAATACACTTCACATCTGCAGTGTGTGCACGTGGCTTGGGCTGTGGATTCACACTTCTGGGGCAAAAAGAAGTCCCTTCACACCTGTGCTGCTGGTGGTGTCCCCTGTGAGAAGTTTGGTGGCTCGTTTGTGGCTCTCTCAGTTGTTCCCTTTCACAGAGCTCGGCATTTCTCCCCTTTTCAGTTTCATCCTGCAGAGCTTCGTTCCTGCTGCCGCAGCGTGTTCTGAACCCTCCGCTCGCAGCCTGGGGGTGCCTTTTGTGCTGCTCCTCCGTGGGGCTGCCTTGAGAGCGGAATCAAGGTTGGAAAAGACCTCGGAGATCACTGAGTGCAACCAGCACCAGCACGGCCGGCGCTGACCACGTCCGCCCATGCCACAGCCACAGGTGTTGGAGCACTCCCAGGGGTGGGCACTCCAAACCTCCCTGGGCAGCTGTGCCAAGGCCTGAGCGCCCTTTCCATGGAGGAATTTCCCCAATATCCACCCTGAGCCTCCCCTGGCCCAGCCTGAGGCCGTTCCCTCTCCTCCTGTCCCTGTTCCCTGCGAGCAGAGCCCGACCCCCCCGGCTGCTCCCTCCTGTCAGGGACTTGTCCAGAGCCACAAGGTCCCCCCTGAGCCTCCTTTGCTCCGGGCTGTGCCCCTTTCCCAGCTCTCTCAGGAACTCTCCAGCCCCTTGCCAGCTCCGTTCCCTTGCCTGGACTGGCTCCAGCCCCTCCGTGTCCCTCTTGTCCCAGAGGTGCTGCCAGCACTGCAGGTGCCCCAGCAGTGCCAGCACAGGGACGGGCCCAGCGCCCCGCGCATGCGCAGTGGGGGGTGAGGGGGGCCCAGTTCTCCCGCGCATGCGCAGTGGTGTGGGGGTAGGGCCAGCGCGTCCGCGCATGCGTAGTAGCACCCGCGCCCCCGCATGCGCAGTAGCCACCGCGCCCGCGCATGCGCCGTAGCACCCGCGCCCGCGCATGCGCAGTAGCCCCCGCGCCCGCGCATGCGTAGTAGCACCCGCGCCCGCGCATGCGCCGTAGCCACCGCGCCCGCGCATGCGCCGTAGACCCCGCGCATGCGCAGTAGCACCCGCGCCCGCGCATGCGCAGTAGCCACCGCGCCCGCGCATGCGCCGTAGCCACCGCGCCCGCGCATGCGCCGTAGCCACCGCGCCCGCGCATGCGCAGTACACCCCACGCCCGCGCATGCGCAGTAGCCACCGCGCCCCTGCATGCGCAGTAGCCACCGCGCCCCCGCATGCGCAGTAGCCCCCGCGCCCGCGCATGCGCAGTAGCCCCCGCGCCCGCGCATGTGCCGTAGCCACCGCGCCCGCGCATGCGCAGTAGCCACCGCGCCCGCGCATGCGCGGTAGCCACCGCGCCCGTGCGGGCGTGCCGAGTGGGGGCTCCGCGCAGAGGGGCAGCGCGCCCGCGCATGATGCGCAGAGGTTTCTTTCGGACCTGGGCTGCATTTCCATCCCCCGCTCTGGGAGTCACCCGGTGCGTTAGGAGCGAGCCGATCCCGCTCCCTGAGACACAAGGGCTTGCTCGAGGAGACTGTTCCTGTTCCTCTCTTCCAGCCACTCTGCTCTCCCCAAAACACCCATTTCCTCGGAGCTCCTCTGCAACTGCATTTCCATGGACCCAGGGCTCCAGAAGCTGCAGAGTCGTGCAATGGGGTTTTTTTGGGAAGGGACCTTAAGCTCTTGCACTTCCACCTCTGTCATGAGAATCTCAGGGCTCTAAGACTCACAGAACCATTTGGGCTTGGAAGGACCTTCAAGCTCATCCAGTGCCAGCGCTGCCACGGGCAGGGACACCTCCCACTGTCCCGGGCTGCTCCCAGCCCCAGTGTGCAGCCTGGCCTGGAACATTCCAGGGCATCCAGGGGCAAATCCCCCTCTCTGGGCAGACAGAAGGAGCTAAACCTGGCTATTCCTGAGGGAGTGATGGCAGCACAGCCGAGTCCTGCATCCCTGATTCCCACGGGGAATCTCCATGTCCTTCCTGCTATGGGATCCAGGAGTTGCAGTAGGATTTTTGTGTTTGGTGCTGCATTCCCAGCATGGGCAGAAGCTGTCACGCTCGGAAACACAGCCAGTGTGACAAGGTTTTGCTCCCTTTCTGCTTTGTTTTTGCTGTGTTTTGTTTCTCTCGACAGCTGGCTTAGAACTTGTGTGTTGCTGTTTAGACATCAAGCTTTGGGGCTGAGGTTTTTTTATTCCCAAGTGCTTGCTGGCAGTAAAAATACACTTCACATCTGCAGTGTGTGCACGTGGCTTGGGCTGTGGATTCACACTTCTGGGGCAAAAAGAAGTCCCTTCACACCTGTGCTGCTGGTGGTGTCCCCTGTGAGAAGTTTGGTGGCTCGTTTGTGGCTCTCTCAGTTGTTCCCTTTCACAGAGCTCGGCATTTCTCCCCTTTTCAGTTTCATCCTGCAGAGCTTCGTTCCTGCTGCCGCAGCGTGTTCTGAACCCTCCGCTCGCAGCCTGGGGGTGCCTTTTGTGCTGCTCCTCCGTGGGGCTGCCTTGAGAGCGGAATCAAGGTTGGAAAAGACCTCGGAGATCACTGAGTGCAACCAGCACCAGCACGGCCGGCGCTGACCACGTCCGCCCATGCCACAGCCACAGGTGTTGGAGCACTCCCAGGGGTGGGCACTCCAAACCTCCCTGGGCAGCTGTGCCAAGGCCTGAGCGCCCTTTCCATGGAGGAATTTCCCCAATATCCACCCTGAGCCTCCCCTGGCCCAGCCTGAGGCCGTTCCCTCTCCTCCTGTCCCTGTTCCCTGCGAGCAGAGCCCGACCCCCCCGGCTGCTCCCTCCTGTCAGGGACTTGTCCAGAGCCACAAGGTCCCCCCTGAGCCTCCTTTGCTCCGGGCTGTGCCCCTTTCCCAGCTCTCTCAGGAACTCTCCAACCCCTTGCCAGCTCCGTTCCCTTGCCTGGACTGGCTCCAGCCCCTCCGTGTCCCTCTTGTCCCAGAGGTGCTGCCAGCACTGCAGGTGCCCCAGCAGTGCCAGCACAGGGACGGGCCCAGCGCCCCGCGCATGCGCAGTGGGGGGTGAGGGGGGCCCAGTTCTCCCGCGCATGCGCAGTAGCCACCGCGCCCGCGCATGCGCCGTAGCCACCGCGCCCGCGCATGCGCAGTAGCCACCGCGCCCGAGCATGCCCCGTAGCCACCGCGCCCGCGCATGCGCAGTAGCCACCGCGCCCGCGCATGCGCCGTAGCCCCCGCGCCCGCGCATGCGCAGTAGCCCCCGCGCCCGCGCATGCGTAGTAGCCACCGCGCCCGCGCATGCGCAGTACACCCCGCGCCCGCGCATGCGCAGTAGCCACCGCGCCCGCGCATGCGCCGTAGCCCCCGCGCCCGCGCATGCGCAGTAGCCCCCGCGCCCGCGCATGCGCAGTAGCACCCGCGCCCGCGCATGCGCCGTAGCCACCGCGCCCGCGCATGCGCCGTAGACCCCGCGCATGCGCAGTAGCACGCGCGCCCGCGCATGCGCAGTAGCACGCGCGCCCGCGCATGCGCAGTAGCCACCGCGCCCGCGCATGCGCCGTAGCCACCGCGCCCGCGCATGCGCAGTACACCCCGCGCCCGCGCATGCGCAGTAGCCACCGCGCCCGCGCATGCGCCGTAGCCCCCGCGCCCGCGCATGCGCAGTAGCCCCCGCGCCCGCGCATGCGTAGTAGCACCCGCGCCCGCGCATGCGCCGTAGCCACCGCGCCCGCGCATGCGCCGTAGACCCCGCGCATGCGCAGTAGCACCCGCGCCCGCGCATGCGCAGTAGCCCCCGCGCCCGCGCATGCGCCGTAGCCCCCGCGCCCGCGCATGCGTAGTAGCCACCGCGCCCGCGCATGCGCAGTACACCCCGCGCCCGCGCATGCGCAGTAGCCACCGCGCCCGCGCATGCGCCGTAGCCCCCGCGCCCGCGCATGCGCAGTAGCCACCGCGCTGGCGCATGCGCAGTAGCCACCGCGCCCGCGCATGCGCAGTAGCCCCCGCGCCCGCGCATGTGCCGTAGCCACCGCGCCCGCGCATGCGCAGTAGCCACCGCGCCCGCGCATGCGCCGTAGCCACCGCGCCCGCGCATGCGCAGTACACCCCGCGCCCGCGCATGCGTAGTAGCACCCGCGCCCGCGCATGCGCCGTAGCCACCGCGCCCGCGCATGCGCCGTAGACCCCGCGCATGCGCAGTAGCACCCGCGCCCGCGCATGCGCAGTAGCCACCGCGCCCGCGCATGCGCCGTAGCCACCGCGCCCGCGCATGCGCCGTAGCCACCGCGCCCGCGCATGCGCAGTACACCCCACGCCCGCGCATGCGCAGTAGCCACCGCGCCCCCGCATGCGCAGTAGCCACCGCGCCCCCGCATGCGCAGTAGCCCCCGCGCCCGCGCATGCGCAGTAGCCCCCGCGCCCGCGCATGTGCCGTAGCCACCGCGCCCGCGCATGCGCAGTAGCCACCGCGCCCGCGCATGCGCGGTAGCCACCGCGCCCGTGCGGGCGTGCCGAGTGGGGGCTCCGCGCAGAGGGGCAGCGCGCCCGCGCATGATGCGCAGAGGTTTCTTTCGGACCTGGGCTGCATTTCCATCCCCCGCTCTGGGAGTCACCCGGTGCGTTAGGAGCGAGCCGATCCCGCTCCCTGAGACACAAGGGCTTGCTCGAGGAGACTGTTCCTGTTCCTCTCTTCCAGCCACTCTGCTCTCCCCAAAACACCCATTTCCTCGGAGCTCCTCTGCAACTGCATTTCCATGGACCCAGGGCTCCAGAAGCTGCAGAGTCGTGCAATGGGGTTTTTTTGGGAAGGGACCTTAAGCTCTTGCACTTCCACCTCTGTCATGAGAATCTCAGGGCTCTAAGACTCACAGAACCATTTGGGCTTGGAAGGACCTTCAAGCTCATCCAGTGCCAGCGCTGCCACGGGCAGGGACACCTCCCACTGTCCCGGGCTGCTCCCAGCCCCAGTGTGCAGCCTGGCCTGGAACATTCCAGGGCATCCAGGGGCAAATCCCCCTCTCTGGGCAGACAGAAGGAGCTAAACCTGGCTATTCCTGAGGGAGTGATGGCAGCACAGCCGAGTCCTGCATCCCTGATTCCCACGGGGAATCTCCATGTCCTTCCTGCTATGGGATCCAGGAGTTGCAGTAGGATTTTTGTGTTTGGTGCTGCATTCCCAGCATGGCAGAAGCTGTCACGCTCGGAAACACAGCCAGTGTGACAAGGTTTTGCTCCCTTTCTGCTTTGTTTTTGCTGTGTTTTGTTTCTCTCGACAGCTGGCTTAGAACTTGTGTGTTGCTGTTTAGACATCAAGCTTTGGGGCTGAGGTTTTTTTATTCCCAAGTGCTTGCTGGCAGTAAAAATACACTTCACATCTGCAGTGTGTGCACGTGGCTTGGGCTGTGGATTCACACTTCTGGGGCAAAAAGAAGTCCCTTCACACCTGTGCTGCTGGTGGTGTCCCCTGTGAGAAGTTTGGTGGCTCGTTTGTGGCTCTCTCAGTTGTTCCCTTTCACAGAGCTCGGCATTTCTCCCCTTTTCAGTTTCATCCTGCAGAGCTTCGTTCCTGCTGCCGCAGCGTGTTCTGAACCCTCCGCTCGCAGCCTGGGGGTGCCTTTTGTGCTGCTCCTCCGTGGGGCTGCCTTGAGAGCGGAATCAAGGTTGGAAAAGACCTCGGAGATCACTGAGTGCAACCAGCACCAGCACGGCCGGCGCTGACCACGTCCGCCCATGCCACAGCCACAGGTGTTGGAGCACTCCCAGGGGTGGGCACTCCAAACCTCCCTGGGCAGCTGTGCCAAGGCCTGAGCGCCCTTTCCATGGAGGAATTTCCCCAATATCCACCCTGAGCCTCCCCTGGCCCAGCCTGAGGCCGTTCCCTCTCCTCCTGTCCCTGTTCCCTGCGAGCAGAGCCCGACCCCCCCGGCTGCTCCCTCCTGTCAGGGACTTGTCCAGAGCCACAAGGTCCCCCCTGAGCCTCCTTTGCTCCGGGCTGTGCCCCTTTCCCAGCTCTCTCAGGAACTCTCCAACCCCTTGCCAGCTCCGTTCCCTTGCCTGGACTGGCTCCAGCCCCTCCGTGTCCCTCTTGTCCCAGAGGTGCTGCCAGCACTGCAGGTGCCCCAGCAGTGCCAGCACAGGGACGGGCCCAGCGCCCCGCGCATGCGCAGTGGGGGGTGAGGGGGGCCCAGTTCTCCCGCGCATGCGCAGTGGTGTGGGGGTAGGGCCAGCGCGTCCGCGCATGCGTAGTAGCACCCGCGCCCGCGCATTCGCAGTAGCCACCGCGCCCGCGCATGCGCCGTAGCCCCCGCGCCCGCGCATGCGCAGTAGCCCCCGCGCCCGCGCATGCGTAGTAGCACCCGCGCCCGCGCATGCGCCGTAGCCACCGCGCCCGCGCATGCGCCGTAGACCCCGCGCATGCGCAGTAGCACCCGCGCCCGCGCATGCGCAGTAGCCACCGCGCCCGCGCATGCGCCGTAGCCACCGCGCCCGCGCATGCGCCGTAGACCCCGCGCCCGCGCATGCGCAGTACACCCCACGCCCGCGCATGCGCAGTAGCCACCGCGCCCCCGCATGCGCAGTAGCCACCGCGCCCCCGCATGCGCAGTAGCCCCCGCGCCCGCGCATGCGCAGTAGCCCCCGCGCCCGCGCATGTGCCGTAGCCACCGCGCCCGCGCATGCGCAGTAGCCACCGCGCCCGCGCATGCGCAGTAGCCACCGCGCCCGTGCGGGCGTGCCGAGTGGGGGCTCCGCGCAGAGGGGCAGCGCGCCCGCGCATGATGCGCAGAGGTTTCTTTCGGACCTGGGCTGCATTTCCATCCCCCGCTCTGGGAGTCACCCGGTGCGTTAGGAGCGAGCCGATCCCGCTCCCTGAGACACAAGGGCTTGCTCGAGGAGACTGTTCCTGTTCCTCTCTTCCAGCCACTCTGCTCTCCCCAAAACACCCATTTCCTCGGAGCTCCTCTGCAACTGCATTTCCATGGACCCAGGGCTCCAGAAGCTGCAGAGTCGTGCAATGGGGTTTTTTTGGGAAGGGACCTTAAGCTCTTGCACTTCCACCTCTGTCATGAGAATCTCAGGGCTCTAAGACTCACAGAACCATTTGGGCTTGGAAGGACCTTCAAGCTCATCCAGTGCCAGCGCTGCCACGGGCAGGGACACCTCCCACTGTCCCGGGCTGCTCCCAGCCCCAGTGTGCAGCCTGGCCTGGAACATTCCAGGGCATCCAGGGGCAAATCCCCCTCTCTGGGCAGACAGAAGGAGCTAAACCTGGCTATTCCTGAGGGAGTGATGGCAGCACAGCCGAGTCCTGCATCCCTGATTCCCACGGGGAATCTCCATGTCCTTCCTGCTATGGGATCCAGGAGTTGCAGTAGGATTTTTGTGTTTGGTGCTGCATTCCCAGCATGGGCAGAAGCTGTCACGCTCGGAAACACAGCCAGTGTGACAAGGTTTTGCTCCCTTTCTGCTTTGTTTTTGCTGTGTTTTGTTTCTCTCGACAGCTGGCTTAGAACTTGTGTGTTGCTGTTTAGACATCAAGCTTTGGGGCTGAGGTTTTTTTATTCCCAAGTGCTTGCTGGCAGTAAAAATACACTTCACATCTGCAGTGTGTGCACGTGGCTTGGGCTGTGGATTCACACTTCTGGGGCAAAAAGAAGTCCCTTCACACCTGTGCTGCTGGTGGTGTCCCCTGTGAGAAGTTTGGTGGCTCGTTTGTGGCTCTCTCAGTTGTTCCCTTTCACAGAGCTCGGCATTTCTCCCCTTTTCAGTTTCATCCTGCAGAGCTTCGTTCCTGCTGCCGCAGCGTGTTCTGAACCCTCCGCTCGCAGCCTGGGGGTGCCTTTTGTGCTGCTCCTCCGTGGGGCTGCCTTGAGAGCGGAATCAAGGTTGGAAAAGACCTCGGAGATCACTGAGTGCAACCAGCACCAGCACGGCCGGCGCTGACCACGTCCGCCCATGCCACAGCCACAGGTGTTGGAGCACTCCCAGGGGTGGGCACTCCAAACCTCCCTGGGCAGCTGTGCCAAGGCCTGAGCGCCCTTTCCATGGAGGAATTTCCCCAATATCCACCCTGAGCCTCCCCTGGCCCAGCCTGAGGCCGTTCCCTCTCCTCCTGTCCCTGTTCCCTGCGAGCAGAGCCCGACCCCCCCGGCTGCTCCCTCCTGTCAGGGACTTGTCCAGAGCCACAAGGTCCCCCCTGAGCCTCCTTTGCTCCGGGCTGTGCCCCTTTCCCAGCTCTCTCAGGAACTCTCCAACCCCTTGCCAGCTCCGTTCCCTTGCCTGGACTGGCTCCAGCCCCTCCGTGTCCCTCTTGTCCCAGAGGTGCTGCCAGCACTGCAGGTGCCCCAGCAGTGCCAGCACAGGGACGGGCCCAGCGCCCCGCGCATGCGCAGTGGGGGGTGAGGGGGGCCCAGTTCTCCCGCGCATGCGCAGTGGTGTGGGGGTAGGGCCAGCGCGTCCGCGCATGCGTAGTAGCACCCGCGCCCGCGCATTCGCAGTAGCCACCGCGCCCGCGCATGCGCCGTAGCCCCCGCGCCCGCGCATGCGCAGTAGCCCCCGCGCCCGCGCATGCGCAGTAGCACCCGCGCCCGCGCATGCGCCGTAGCCACCGCGCCCGCGCATGCGCCGTAGACCCCGCGCATGCGCAGTAGCACGCGCGCCCGCGCATGCGCAGTAGCCCCCGCGCCCGCGCATGCGTAGTAGCCACCGCGCCCGAGCATGCGCAGTACACCCCGCGCCCGCGCATGCGCAGTAGCCACCGCGCCCGCGCATGCGCCGTAGCCCCCGCGCCCGCGCATGCGCAGTAGCCCCCGCGCCCGCGCATGCGCAGTAGCACCCGCGCCCGCGCATGCGCCGTAGCCACCGCGCCCGCGCATGCGCCGTAGACCCCGCGCATGCGCAGTAGCACGCGCGCCCGCGCATGCGCAGTAGCCACCGCGCTGGCGCATGCGCAGTAGCCACCGCGCCCGCGCATGCGCCGTAGCCACCGCGCCCGCGCATGCGCAGTACACCCCGCGCCCGCGCATGCGCCGTAGCCACCGCGCCCGCGCATGCGCCGTAGCCCCCGCGCCCGCGCATGCGCAGTAGCCCCCGCGCCCGCGCATGCGTAGTAGCACCCGCGCCCGCGCATGCGCCGTAGCCACCGCGCCCGCGCATGCGCCGTAGACCCCGCGCATGCGCAGTAGCACCCGCGCCCGCGCATGCGCAGTAGCCACCGCGCCCGCGCATGCGCCGTAGCCACCGCGCCCGCGCATGCGCCGTAGCCACCGCGCCCGCGCATGCGCAGTACACCCCACGCCCGCGCATGCGCAGTAGCCACCGCGCCCCCGCATGCGCAGTAGCCACCGCGCCCCCGCATGCGCAGTAGCCCCCGCGCCCGCGCATGCGCAGTAGCCCCCGCGCCCGCGCATGTGCCGTAGCCACCGCGCCCGCGCATGCGCAGTAGCCACCGCGCCCGCGCATGCGCGGTAGCCACCGCGCCCGTGCGGGCGTGCCGAGTGGGGGCTCCGCGCAGAGGGGCAGCGCGCCCGCGCATGATGCGCAGAGGTTTCTTTCGGACCTGGGCTGCATTTCCATCCCCCGCTCTGGGAGTCACCCGGTGCGTTAGGAGCGAGCCGATCCCGCTCCCTGAGACACAAGGGCTTGCTCGAGGAGACTGTTCCTGTTCCTCTCTTCCAGCCACTCTGCTCTCCCCAAAACACCCATTTCCTCGGAGCTCCTCTGCAACTGCATTTCCATGGACCCAGGGCTCCAGAAGCTGCAGAGTCGTGCAATGGGGTTTTTTTGGGAAGGGACCTTAAGCTCTTGCACTTCCACCTCTGTCATGAGAATCTCAGGGCTCTAAGACTCACAGAACCATTTGGGCTTGGAAGGACCTTCAAGCTCATCCAGTGCCAGCGCTGCCACGGGCAGGGACACCTCCCACTGTCCCGGGCTGCTCCCAGCCCCAGTGTGCAGCCTGGCCTGGAACATTCCAGGGCATCCAGGGGCAAATCCCCCTCTCTGGGCAGACAGAAGGAGCTAAACCTGGCTATTCCTGAGGGAGTGATGGCAGCACAGCCGAGTCCTGCATCCCTGATTCCCACGGGGAATCTCCATGTCCTTCCTGCTATGGGATCCAGGAGTTGCAGTAGGATTTTTGTGTTTGGTGCTGCATTCCCAGCATGGCAGAAGCTGTCACGCTCGGAAACACAGCCAGTGTGACAAGGTTTTGCTCCCTTTCTGCTTTGTTTTTGCTGTGTTTTGTTTCTCTCGACAGCTGGCTTAGAACTTGTGTGTTGCTGTTTAGACATCAAGCTTTGGGGCTGAGGTTTTTTTATTCCCAAGTGCTTGCTGGCAGTAAAAATACACTTCACATCTGCAGTGTGTGCACGTGGCTTGGGCTGTGGATTCACACTTCTGGGGCAAAAAGAAGTCCCTTCACACCTGTGCTGCTGGTGGTGTCCCCTGTGAGAAGTTTGGTGGCTCGTTTGTGGCTCTCTCAGTTGTTCCCTTTCACAGAGCTCGGCATTTCTCCCCTTTTCAGTTTCATCCTGCAGAGCTTCGTTCCTGCTGCCGCAGCGTGTTCTGAACCCTCCGCTCGCAGCCTGGGGGTGCCTTTTGTGCTGCTCCTCCGTGGGGCTGCCTTGAGAGCGGAATCAAGGTTGGAAAAGACCTCGGAGATCACTGAGTGCAACCAGCACCAGCACGGCCGGCGCTGACCACGTCCGCCCATGCCACAGCCACAGGTGTTGGAGCACTCCCAGGGGTGGGCACTCCAAACCTCCCTGGGCAGCTGTGCCAAGGCCTGAGCGCCCTTTCCATGGAGGAATTTCCCCAATATCCACCCTGAGCCTCCCCTGGCCCAGCCTGAGGCCGTTCCCTCTCCTCCTGTCCCTGTTCCCTGCGAGCAGAGCCCGACCCCCCCGGCTGCTCCCTCCTGTCAGGGACTTGTCCAGAGCCACAAGGTCCCCCCTGAGCCTCCTTTGCTCCGGGCTGTGCCCCTTTCCCAGCTCTCTCAGGAACTCTCCAACCCCTTGCCAGCTCCGTTCCCTTGCCTGGACTGGCTCCAGCCCCTCCGTGTCCCTCTTGTCCCAGAGGTGCTGCCAGCACTGCAGGTGCCCCAGCAGTGCCAGCACAGGGACGGGCCCAGCGCCCCGCGCATGCGCAGTGGGGGGTGAGGGGGGCCCAGTTCTCCCGCGCATGCGCAGTGGTGTGGGGGTAGGGCCAGCGCGTCCGCGCATGCGTAGTAGCACCCGCGCCCGCGCATTCGCAGTAGCCACCGCGCCCGCGCATGCGCCGTAGCCCCCGCGCCCGCGCATGCGCAGTAGCCCCCGCGCCCGCGCATGCGTAGTAGCACCCGCGCCCGCGCATGCGCCGTAGCCACCGCGCCCGCGCATGCGCCGTAGACCCCGCGCATGCGCAGTAGCACCCGCGCCCGCGCATGCGCAGTAGCCACCGCGCCCGCGCATGCGCCGTAGCCACCGCGCCCGCGCATGCGCCGTAGACCCCGCGCCCGCGCATGCGCAGTACACCCCACGCCCGCGCATGCGCAGTAGCCACCGCGCCCCCGCATGCGCAGTAGCCACCGCGCCCCCGCATGCGCAGTAGCCCCCGCGCCCGCGCATGCGCAGTAGCCCCCGCGCCCGCGCATGTGCCGTAGCCACCGCGCCCGCGCATGCGCAGTAGCCACCGCGCCCGCGCATGCGCAGTAGCCACCGCGCCCGTGCGGGCGTGCCGAGTGGGGGCTCCGCGCAGAGGGGCAGCGCGCCCGCGCATGATGCGCAGAGGTTTCTTTCGGACCTGGGCTGCATTTCCATCCCCCGCTCTGGGAGTCACCCGGTGCGTTAGGAGCGAGCCGATCCCGCTCCCTGAGACACAAGGGCTTGCTCGAGGAGACTGTTCCTGTTCCTCTCTTCCAGCCACTCTGCTCTCCCCAAAACACCCATTTCCTCGGAGCTCCTCTGCAACTGCATTTCCATGGACCCAGGGCTCCAGAAGCTGCAGAGTCGTGCAATGGGGTTTTTTTGGGAAGGGACCTTAAGCTCTTGCACTTCCACCTCTGTCATGAGAATCTCAGGGCTCTAAGACTCACAGAACCATTTGGGCTTGGAAGGACCTTCAAGCTCATCCAGTGCCAGCGCTGCCACGGGCAGGGACACCTCCCACTGTCCCGGGCTGCTCCCAGCCCCAGTGTGCAGCCTGGCCTGGAACATTCCAGGGCATCCAGGGGCAAATCCCCCTCTCTGGGCAGACAGAAGGAGCTAAACCTGGCTATTCCTGAGGGAGTGATGGCAGCACAGCCGAGTCCTGCATCCCTGATTCCCACGGGGAATCTCCATGTCCTTCCTGCTATGGGATCCAGGAGTTGCAGTAGGATTTTTGTGTTTGGTGCTGCATTCCCAGCATGGGCAGAAGCTGTCACGCTCGGAAACACAGCCAGTGTGACAAGGTTTTGCTCCCTTTCTGCTTTGTTTTTGCTGTGTTTTGTTTCTCTCGACAGCTGGCTTAGAACTTGTGTGTTGCTGTTTAGACATCAAGCTTTGGGGCTGAGGTTTTTTTATTCCCAAGTGCTTGCTGGCAGTAAAAATACACTTCACATCTGCAGTGTGTGCACGTGGCTTGGGCTGTGGATTCACACTTCTGGGGCAAAAAGAAGTCCCTTCACACCTGTGCTGCTGGTGGTGTCCCCTGTGAGAAGTTTGGTGGCTCGTTTGTGGCTCTCTCAGTTGTTCCCTTTCACAGAGCTCGGCATTTCTCCCCTTTTCAGTTTCATCCTGCAGAGCTTCGTTCCTGCTGCCGCAGCGTGTTCTGAACCCTCCGCTCGCAGCCTGGGGGTGCCTTTTGTGCTGCTCCTCCGTGGGGCTGCCTTGAGAGCGGAATCAAGGTTGGAAAAGACCTCGGAGATCACTGAGTGCAACCAGCACCAGCACGGCCGGCGCTGACCACGTCCGCCCATGCCACAGCCACAGGTGTTGGAGCACTCCCAGGGGTGGGCACTCCAAACCTCCCTGGGCAGCTGTGCCAAGGCCTGAGCGCCCTTTCCATGGAGGAATTTCCCCAATATCCACCCTGAGCCTCCCCTGGCCCAGCCTGAGGCCGTTCCCTCTCCTCCTGTCCCTGTTCCCTGCGAGCAGAGCCCGACCCCCCCGGCTGCTCCCTCCTGTCAGGGACTTGTCCAGAGCCACAAGGTCCCCCCTGAGCCTCCTTTGCTCCGGGCTGTGCCCCTTTCCCAGCTCTCTCAGGAACTCTCCAACCCCTTGCCAGCTCCGTTCCCTTGCCTGGACTGGCTCCAGCCCCTCCGTGTCCCTCTTGTCCCAGAGGTGCTGCCAGCACTGCAGGTGCCCCAGCAGTGCCAGCACAGGGACGGGCCCAGCGCCCCGCGCATGCGCAGTGGGGGGTGAGGGGGGCCCAGTTCTCCCGCGCATGCGCAGTGGTGTGGGGGTAGGGCCAGCGCGTCCGCGCATGCGTAGTAGCACCCGCGCCCGCGCATTCGCAGTAGCCACCGCGCCCGCGCATGCGCCGTAGCCCCCGCGCCCGCGCATGCGCAGTAGCCCCCGCGCCCGCGCATGCGTAGTAGCACCCGCGCCCGCGCATGCGCCGTAGCCACCGCGCCCGCGCATGCGCCGTAGACCCCGCGCATGCGCAGTAGCACCCGCGCCCGCGCATGCGCAGTAGCCACCGCGCCCGCGCATGCGCCGTAGCCACCGCGCCCGCGCATGCGCCGTAGACCCCGCGCCCGCGCATGCGCAGTACACCCCACGCCCGCGCATGCGCAGTAGCCACCGCGCCCCCGCATGCGCAGTAGCCACCGCGCCCGCGCATGCGCAGTAGCCCCCGCGCCCGCGCATGCGCAGTAGCCCCCGCGCCCGCGCATGTGCCGTAGCCACCGCGCCCGCGCATGCGCAGTAGCCACCGCGCCCGCGCATGCGCAGTAGCCACCGCGCCCGTGCGGGCGTGCCGAGTGGGGGCTCCGCGCAGAGGGGCAGCGCGCCCGCGCATGATGCGCAGAGGTTTCTTTCGGACCTGGGCTGCATTTCCATCCCCCGCTCTGGGAGTCACCCGGTGCGTTAGGAGCGAGCCGATCCCGCTCCCTGAGACACAAGGGCTTGCTCGAGGAGACTGTTCCTGTTCCTCTCTTCCAGCCACTCTGCTCTCCCCAAAACACCCATTTCCTCGGAGCTCCTCTGCAACTGCATTTCCATGGACCCAGGGCTCCAGAAGCTGCAGAGTCGTGCAATGGGGTTTTTTTGGGAAGGGACCTTAAGCTCTTGCACTTCCACCTCTGTCATGAGAATCTCAGGGCTCTAAGACTCACAGAACCATTTGGGCTTGGAAGGACCTTCAAGCTCATCCAGTGCCAGCGCTGCCACGGGCAGGGACACCTCCCACTGTCCCGGGCTGCTCCCAGCCCCAGTGTGCAGCCTGGCCTGGAACATTCCAGGGCATCCAGGGGCAAATCCCCCTCTCTGGGCAGACAGAAGGAGCTAAACCTGGCTATTCCTGAGGGAGTGATGGCAGCACAGCCGAGTCCTGCATCCCTGATTCCCACGGGGAATCTCCATGTCCTTCCTGCTATGGGATCCAGGAGTTGCAGTAGGATTTTTGTGTTTGGTGCTGCATTCCCAGCATGGGCAGAAGCTGTCACGCTCGGAAACACAGCCAGTGTGACAAGGTTTTGCTCCCTTTCTGCTTTGTTTTTGCTGTGTTTTGTTTCTCTCGACAGCTGGCTTAGAACTTGTGTGTTGCTGTTTAGACATCAAGCTTTGGGGCTGAGGTTTTTTTATTCCCAAGTGCTTGCTGGCAGTAAAAATACACTTCACATCTGCAGTGTGTGCACGTGGCTTGGGCTGTGGATTCACACTTCTGGGGCAAAAAGAAGTCCCTTCACACCTGTGCTGCTGGTGGTGTCCCCTGTGAGAAGTTTGGTGGCTCGTTTGTGGCTCTCTCAGTTGTTCCCTTTCACAGAGCTCGGCATTTCTCCCCTTTTCAGTTTCATCCTGCAGAGCTTCGTTCCTGCTGCCGCAGCGTGTTCTGAACCCTCCGCTCGCAGCCTGGGGGTGCCTTTTGTGCTGCTCCTCCGTGGGGCTGCCTTGAGAGCGGAATCAAGGTTGGAAAAGACCTCGGAGATCACTGAGTGCAACCAGCACCAGCACGGCCGGCGCTGACCACGTCCGCCCATGCCACAGCCACAGGTGTTGGAGCACTCCCAGGGGTGGGCACTCCAAACCTCCCTGGGCAGCTGTGCCAAGGCCTGAGCGCCCTTTCCATGGAGGAATTTCCCCAATATCCACCCTGAGCCTCCCCTGGCCCAGCCTGAGGCCGTTCCCTCTCCTCCTGTCCCTGTTCCCTGCGAGCAGAGCCCGACCCCCCCGGCTGCTCCCTCCTGTCAGGGACTTGTCCAGAGCCACAAGGTCCCCCCTGAGCCTCCTTTGCTCCGGGCTGTGCCCCTTTCCCAGCTCTCTCAGGAACTCTCCAGCCCCTTGCCAGCTCCGTTCCCTTGCCTGGACTCGCTCCAGCCCCTCCGTGTCCCTCTTGTCCCAGAGGTGCTGCCAGCACTGCAGGTGCCCCAGCAGTGCCAGCACAGGGACGGGCCCAGCGCCCCGCGCATGCGCAGTGGGGGGTGAGGGGGGCCCAGTTCTCCCGCGCATGCGCAGTGGTGTGGGGGTAGGGCCAGCGCGTCCGCGCATGCGTAGTAGCACCCGCGCCCCCGCATGCGCAGTAGCCACCGCGCCCGCGCATGCGCCGTAGCACCCGCGCCCGCGCATGCGCAGTAGCCCCCGCGCCCGCGCATGCGTAGTAGCACCCGCGCCCGCGCATGCGCCGTAGCCACCGCGCCCGCGCATGCGCCGTAGACCCCGCGCATGCGCAGTAGCACCCGCGCCCGCGCATGCGCAGTAGCCACCGCGCCCGCGCATGCGCCGTAGCCACCGCGCCCGCGCATGCGCCGTAGCCACCGCGCCCGCGCATGCGCAGTACACCCCACGCCCGCGCATGCGCAGTAGCCACCGCGCCCCCGCATGCGCAGTAGCCACCGCGCCCCCGCATGCGCAGTAGCCCCCGCGCCCGCGCATGCGCAGTAGCCCCCGCGCCCGCGCATGTGCCGTAGCCACCGCGCCCGCGCATGCGCAGTAGCCACCGCGCCCGCGCATGCGCGGTAGCCACCGCGCCCGTGCGGGCGTGCCGAGTGGGGGCTCCGCGCAGAGGGGCAGCGCGCCCGCGCATGATGCGCAGAGGTTTCTTTCGGACCTGGGCTGCATTTCCATCCCCCGCTCTGGGAGTCACCCGGTGCGTTAGGAGCGAGCCGATCCCGCTCCCTGAGACACAAGGGCTTGCTCGAGGAGACTGTTCCTGTTCCTCTCTTCCAGCCACTCTGCTCTCCCCAAAACACCCATTTCCTCGGAGCTCCTCTGCAACTGCATTTCCATGGACCCAGGGCTCCAGAAGCTGCAGAGTCGTGCAATGGGGTTTTTTTGGGAAGGGACCTTAAGCTCTTGCACTTCCACCTCTGTCATGAGAATCTCAGGGCTCTAAGACTCACAGAACCATTTGGGCTTGGAAGGACCTTCAAGCTCATCCAGTGCCAGCGCTGCCACGGGCAGGGACACCTCCCACTGTCCCGGGCTGCTCCCAGCCCCAGTGTGCAGCCTGGCCTGGAACATTCCAGGGCATCCAGGGGCAAATCCCCCTCTCTGGGCAGACAGAAGGAGCTAAACCTGGCTATTCCTGAGGGAGTGATGGCAGCACAGCCGAGTCCTGCATCCCTGATTCCCACGGGGAATCTCCATGTCCTTCCTGCTATGGGATCCAGGAGTTGCAGTAGGATTTTTGTGTTTGGTGCTGCATTCCCAGCATGGGCAGAAGCTGTCACGCTCGGAAACACAGCCAGTGTGACAAGGTTTTGCTCCCTTTCTGCTTTGTTTTTGCTGTGTTTTGTTTCTCTCGACAGCTGGCTTAGAACTTGTGTGTTGCTGTTTAGACATCAAGCTTTGGGGCTGAGGTTTTTTTATTCCCAAGTGCTTGCTGGCAGTAAAAATACACTTCACATCTGCAGTGTGTGCACGTGGCTTGGGCTGTGGATTCACACTTCTGGGGCAAAAAGAAGTCCCTTCACACCTGTGCTGCTGGTGGTGTCCCCTGTGAGAAGTTTGGTGGCTCGTTTGTGGCTCTCTCAGTTGTTCCCTTTCACAGAGCTCGGCATTTCTCCCCTTTTCAGTTTCATCCTGCAGAGCTTCGTTCCTGCTGCCGCAGCGTGTTCTGAACCCTCCGCTCGCAGCCTGGGGGTGCCTTTTGTGCTGCTCCTCCGTGGGGCTGCCTTGAGAGCGGAATCAAGGTTGGAAAAGACCTCGGAGATCACTGAGTGCAACCAGCACCAGCACGGCCGGCGCTGACCACGTCCGCCCATGCCACAGCCACAGGTGTTGGAGCACTCCCAGGGGTGGGCACTCCAAACCTCCCTGGGCAGCTGTGCCAAGGCCTGAGCGCCCTTTCCATGGAGGAATTTCCCCAATATCCACCCTGAGCCTCCCCTGGCCCAGCCTGAGGCCGTTCCCTCTCCTCCTGTCCCTGTTCCCTGCGAGCAGAGCCCGACCCCCCCGGCTGCTCCCTCCTGTCAGGGACTTGTCCAGAGCCACAAGGTCCCCCCTGAGCCTCCTTTGCTCCGGGCTGTGCCCCTTTCCCAGCTCTCTCAGGAACTCTCCAACCCCTTGCCAGCTCCGTTCCCTTGCCTGGACTGGCTCCAGCCCCTCCGTGTCCCTCTTGTCCCAGAGGTGCTGCCAGCACTGCAGGTGCCCCAGCAGTGCCAGCACAGGGACGGGCCCAGCGCCCCGCGCATGCGCAGTGGGGGGTGAGGGGGGCCCAGTTCTCCCGCGCATGCGCAGTAGCCACCGCGCCCGCGCATGCGCAGTAGCCACCGCGCCCGAGCATGCCCCGTAGCCACCGCGCCCGCGCATGCGCAGTAGCCACCGCGCCCGCGCATGCGCCGTAGCCCCCGCGCCCGCGCATGCGCAGTAGCCCCCGCGCCCGCGCATGCGTAGTAGCCACCGCGCCCGCGCATGCGCAGTACACCCCGCGCCCGCGCATGCGCAGTAGCCACCGCGCCCGCGCATGCGCCGTAGCCCCCGCGCCCGCGCATGCGCAGTAGCCCCCGCGCCCGCGCATGCGCAGTAGCACCCGCGCCCGCGCATGCGCCGTAGCCACCGCGCCCGCGCATGCGCCGTAGACCCCGCGCATGCGCAGTAGCACGCGCGCCCGCGCATGCGCAGTAGCCACCGCGCCCGCGCATGCGCAGTAGCCCCCGCGCCCGCGCATGCGCAGTAGCCCCCGCGCCCGCGCATGCGTAGTAGCACCCGCGCCCGCGCATGCGCCGTAGCCACCGCGCCCGCGCATGCGCCGTAGACCCCGCGCATGCGCAGTAGCACCCGCGCCCGCGCATGCGCAGTAGCCACCGCGCCCGCGCATGCGCCGTAGCCACCGCGCCCGCGCATGCGCCGTAGCCACCGCGCCCGCGCATGCGCAGTACACCCCACGCCCGCGCATGCGCAGTAGCCCCCGCGCCCCCGCATGCGCAGTAGCCACCGCGCCCCCGCATGCGCAGTAGCCCCCGCGCCCGCGCATGCGCAGTAGCCCCCGCGCCCGCGCATGTGCCGTAGCCACCGCGCCCGCGCATGCGCCGTAGCGCCCGCGCCCGCGCATGCGCAGTAGCCCCCGCGCCCGCGCATGCGTAGTAGCCACCGCGCCCGAGCATGCGCAGTACACCCCGCGCCCGCGCATGCGCAGTAGCCACCGCGCCCGCGCATGCGCCGTAGCCCCCGCGCCCGCGCATGCGCAGTAGCCCCCGCGCCCGCGCATGCGCAGTAGCACCCGCGCCCGCGCATGCGCCGTAGCCACCGCGCCCGCGCATGCCCCGTAGACCCCGCGCATGCGCAGTAGCACGCGCGCCCGCGCATGCGCAGTAGCCACCGCGCTGGCGCATGCGCAGTAGCCACCGCGCCCGCGCATGCGCCGTAGCCACCGCGCCCGCGCATGCGCAGTACACCCCGCGCCCGCGCATGCGCAGTAGCCACCGCGCCCGCGCATGCGCCGTAGCCCCCGCGCCCGCGCATGCGCAGTAGCCCCCGCGCCCGCGCATGCGTAGTAGCACCCGCGCCCGCGCATGCGCCGTAGCCACCGCGCCCGCGCATGCGCCGTAGACCCCGCGCATGCGCAGTAGCACCCGCGCCCGCGCATGCGCAGTAGCCACCGCGCCCGCGCATGCGCCGTAGCCACCGCGCCCGCGCATGCGCCGTAGCCACCGCGCCCGCGCATGCGCAGTACACCCCACGCCCGCGCATGCGCAGTAGCCACCGCGCCCCCGCATGCGCAGTAGCCACCGCGCCCCCGCATGCGCAGTAGCCCCCGCGCCCGCGCATGCGCAGTAGCCCCCGCGCCCGCGCATGTGCCGTAGCCACCGCGCCCGCGCATGCGCAGTAGCCACCGCGCCCGCGCATGCGCGGTAGCCACCGCGCCCGTGCGGGCGTGCCGAGTGGGGGCTCCGCGCAGAGGGGCAGCGCGCCCGCGCATGATGCGCAGAGGTTTCTTTCGGACCTGGGCTGCATTTCCATCCCCCGCTCTGGGAGTCACCCGGTGCGTTAGGAGCGAGCCGATCCCGCTCCCTGAGACACAAGGGCTTGCTCGAGGAGACTGTTCCTGTTCCTCTCTTCCAGCCACTCTGCTCTCCCCAAAACACCCATTTCCTCGGAGCTCCTCTGCAACTGCATTTCCATGGACCCAGGGCTCCAGAAGCTGCAGAGTCGTGCAATGGGGTTTTTTTGGGAAGGGACCTTAAGCTCTTGCACTTCCACCTCTGTCATGAGAATCTCAGGGCTCTAAGACTCACAGAACCATTTGGGCTTGGAAGGACCTTCAAGCTCATCCAGTGCCAGCGCTGCCACGGGCAGGGACACCTCCCACTGTCCCGGGCTGCTCCCAGCCCCAGTGTGCAGCCTGGCCTGGAACATTCCAGGGCATCCAGGGGCAAATCCCCCTCTCTGGGCAGACAGAAGGAGCTAAACCTGGCTATTCCTGAGGGAGTGATGGCAGCACAGCCGAGTCCTGCATCCCTGATTCCCACGGGGAATCTCCATGTCCTTCCTGCTATGGGATCCAGGAGTTGCAGTAGGATTTTTGTGTTTGGTGCTGCATTCCCAGCATGGGCAGAAGCTGTCACGCTCGGAAACACAGCCAGTGTGACAAGGTTTTGCTCCCTTTCTGCTTTGTTTTTGCTGTGTTTTGTTTCTCTCGACAGCTGGCTTAGAACTTGTGTGTTGCTGTTTAGACATCAAGCTTTGGGGCTGAGGTTTTTTTATTCCCAAGTGCTTGCTGGCAGTAAAAATACACTTCACATCTGCAGTGTGTGCACGTGGCTTGGGCTGTGGATTCACACTTCTGGGGCAAAAAGAAGTCCCTTCACACCTGTGCTGCTGGTGGTGTCCCCTGTGAGAAGTTTGGTGGCTCGTTTGTGGCTCTCTCAGTTGTTCCCTTTCACAGAGCTCGGCATTTCTCCCCTTTTCAGTTTCATCCTGCAGAGCTTCGTTCCTGCTGCCGCAGCGTGTTCTGAACCCTCCGCTCGCAGCCTGGGGGTGCCTTTTGTGCTGCTCCTCCGTGGGGCTGCCTTGAGAGCGGAATCAAGGTTGGAAAAGACCTCGGAGATCACTGAGTGCAACCAGCACCAGCACGGCCGGCGCTGACCACGTCCGCCCATGCCACAGCCACAGGTGTTGGAGCACTCCCAGGGGTGGGCACTCCAAACCTCCCTGGGCAGCTGTGCCAAGGCCTGAGCGCCCTTTCCATGGAGGAATTTCCCCAATATCCACCCTGAGCCTCCCCTGGCCCAGCCTGAGGCCGTTCCCTCTCCTCCTGTCCCTGTTCCCTGCGAGCAGAGCCCGACCCCCCCGGCTGCTCCCTCCTGTCAGGGACTTGTCCAGAGCCACAAGGTCCCCCCTGAGCCTCCTTTGCTCCGGGCTGTGCCCCTTTCCCAGCTCTCTCAGGAACTCTCCAACCCCTTGCCAGCTCCGTTCCCTTGCCTGGACTGGCTCCAGCCCCTCCGTGTCCCTCTTGTCCCAGAGGTGCTGCCAGCACTGCAGGTGCCCCAGCAGTGCCAGCACAGGGACGGGCCCAGCGCCCCGCGCATGCGCAGTGGGGGGTGAGGGGGGCCCAGTTCTCCCGCGCATGCGCAGTAGCCACCGCGCCCGCGCATGCGCCGTAGCCACCGCGCCCGCGCATGCGCAGTAGCCACCGCGCCCGAGCATGCCCCGTAGCCACCGCGCCCGCGCATGCGCAGTAGCCACCGCGCCCGCGCATGCGCCGTAGCCCCCGCGCCCGCGCATGCGCAGTAGCCCCCGCGCCCGCGCATGCGTAGTAGCCACCGCGCCCGCGCATGCGCAGTACACCCCGCGCCCGCGCATGCGCAGTAGCCACCGCGCCCGCGCATGCGCCGTAGCCCCCGCGCCCGCGCATGCGCAGTAGCCCCCGCGCCCGCGCATGCGCAGTAGCACCCGCGCACGCGCATGCGCCGTAGCCACCGCGCCCGCGCATGCGCCGTAGACCCCGCGCATGCGCAGTAGCACGCGCGCCCGCGCATGCGCAGTAGCCACCGCGCCCGCGCATGCGCCGTAGCCACCGCGCCCGCGCATGCGCCGTAGCCACCGCGCCCGCGCATGCGCAGTACACCCCGCGCCCGCGCATGCGCAGTAGCCACCGCGCCCGCGCATGCGCCGTAGCCCCCGCGCCCGCGCATGCGCAGTAGCCCCCGCGCCCGCGCATGCGTAGTAGCCCCCGCGCCCGCGCATGTGCCGTAGCCACCGCGCCCGCGCATGCGCCGTAGCGCCCGCGCCCGCGCATGCGCAGTAGCCCCCGCGCCCGCGCATGCGTAGTAGCCACCGCGCCCGAGCATGCGCAGTACACCCCGCGCCCGCGCATGCGCAGTAGCCACCGCGCCCGCGCATGCGCCGTAGCCCCCGCGCCCGCGCATGCGCAGTAGCCCCCGCGCCCGCGCATGCGCAGTAGCACCCGCGCCCGCGCATGCGCCGTAGCCACCGCGCCCGCGCATGCGCCGTAGACCCCGCGCATGCGCAGTAGCACGCGCGCCCGCGCATGCGCAGTAGCCACCGCGCTGGCGCATGCGCAGTAGCCACCGCGCCCGCGCATGCGCCGTAGCCACCGCGCCCGCGCATGCGCAGTACACCCCGCGCCCGCGCATGCGCAGTAGCCACCGCGCCCGCGCATGCGCCGTAGCCCCCGCGCCCGCGCATGCGCAGTAGCCCCCGCGCCCGCGCATGCGTAGTAGCACCCGCGCCCGCGCATGCGCCGTAGCCACCGCGCCCGCGCATGCGCCGTAGACCCCGCGCATGCGCAGTAGCACCCGCGCCCGCGCATGCGCAGTAGCCACCGCGCCCGCGCATGCGCCGTAGCCACCGCGCCCGCGCATGCGCCGTAGCCACCGCGCCCGCGCATGCGCAGTACACCCCACGCCCGCGCATGCGCAGTAGCCACCGCGCCCCCGCATGCGCAGTAGCCACCGCGCCCCCGCATGCGCAGTAGCCCCCGCGCCCGCGCATGCGCAGTAGCCCCCGCGCCCGCGCATGTGCCGTAGCCACCGCGCCCGCGCATGCGCCGTAGCCACCGCGCCCGCGCATGCGCAGTAGCCCCCGCGCCCGCGCATGTGCCGTAGCCACCGCGCCCGCGCATGCGCAGTAGCCACCGCGCCCGCGCATGCGCAGTAGCCACCGCGCCCGTGCGGGCGTGCCGAGTGGGGGCTCCGCGCAGAGGGGCAGCGCGCCCGCGCATGATGCGCAGAGGTTTCTTTCGGACCTGGGCTGCATTTCCATCCCCCGCTCTGGGAGTCACCCGGTGCGTTAGGAGCGAGCCGATCCCGCTCCCTGAGACACAAGGGCTTGCTCGAGGAGACTGTTCCTGTTCCTCTCTTCCAGCCACTCTGCTCTCCCCAAAACACCCATTTCCTCGGAGCTCCTCTGCAACTGCATTTCCATGGACCCAGGGCTCCAGAAGCTGCAGAGTCGTGCAATGGGGTTTTTTTGGGAAGGGACCTTAAGCTCTTGCACTTCCACCTCTGTCATGAGAATCTCAGGGCTCTAAGACTCACAGAACCATTTGGGCTTGGAAGGACCTTCAAGCTCATCCAGTGCCAGCGCTGCCACGGGCAGGGACACCTCCCACTGTCCCGGGCTGCTCCCAGCCCCAGTGTGCAGCCTGGCCTGGAACATTCCAGGGCATCCAGGGGCAAATCCCCCTCTCTGGGCAGACAGAAGGAGCTAAACCTGGCTATTCCTGAGGGAGTGATGGCAGCACAGCCGAGTCCTGCATCCCTGATTCCCACGGGGAATCTCCATGTCCTTCCTGCTATGGGATCCAGGAGTTGCAGTAGGATTTTTGTGTTTGGTGCTGCATTCCCAGCATGGGCAGAAGCTGTCACGCTCGGAAACACAGCCAGTGTGACAAGGTTTTGCTCCCTTTCTGCTTTGTTTTTGCTGTGTTTTGTTTCTCTCGACAGCTGGCTTAGAACTTGTGTGTTGCTGTTTAGACATCAAGCTTTGGGGCTGAGGTTTTTTTATTCCCAAGTGCTTGCTGGCAGTAAAAATACACTTCACATCTGCAGTGTGTGCACGTGGCTTGGGCTGTGGATTCACACTTCTGGGGCAAAAAGAAGTCCCTTCACACCTGTGCTGCTGGTGGTGTCCCCTGTGAGAAGTTTGGTGGCTCGTTTGTGGCTCTCTCAGTTGTTCCCTTTCACAGAGCTCGGCATTTCTCCCCTTTTCAGTTTCATCCTGCAGAGCTTCGTTCCTGCTGCCGCAGCGTGTTCTGAACCCTCCGCTCGCAGCCTGGGGGTGCCTTTTGTGCTGCTCCTCCGTGGGGCTGCCTTGAGAGCGGAATCAAGGTTGGAAAAGACCTCGGAGATCACTGAGTGCAACCAGCACCAGCACGGCCGGCGCTGACCACGTCCGCCCATGCCACAGCCACAGGTGTTGGAGCACTCCCAGGGGTGGGCACTCCAAACCTCCCTGGGCAGCTGTGCCAAGGCCTGAGCGCCCTTTCCATGGAGGAATTTCCCCAATATCCACCCTGAGCCTCCCCTGGCCCAGCCTGAGGCCGTTCCCTCTCCTCCTGTCCCTGTTCCCTGCGAGCAGAGCCCGACCCCCCCGGCTGCTCCCTCCTGTCAGGGACTTGTCCAGAGCCACAAGGTCCCCCCTGAGCCTCCTTTGCTCCGGGCTGTGCCCCTTTCCCAGCTCTCTCAGGAACTCTCCAGCCCCTTGCCAGCTCCGTTCCCTTGCCTGGACTCGCTCCAGCCCCTCCGTGTCCCTCTTGTCCCAGAGGTGCTGCCAGCACTGCAGGTGCCCCAGCAGTGCCAGCACAGGGACGGGCCCAGCGCCCCGCGCATGCGCAGTGGGGGGTGAGGGGGGCCCAGTTCTCCCGCGCATGCGCAGTGGTGTGGGGGTAGGGCCAGCGCGCCCGCGCATGCGTAGTAGCACCCGCGCCCCCGCATGCGCCGTAGCCACCGCGCCCGCGCATGCGCCGTAGACCCCGCGCATGCGCAGTAGCACCCGCGCCCGCGCATGCGCAGTAGCCACCGCGCCCGCGCATGCGCCGTAGCCCCCGCGCCCGCGCATGCGCAGTAGCCCCCGCGCCCGCGCATGCGTAGTAGCCACCGCGCCCGCGCATGCGCAGTACACCCCGCGCCCGCGCATGCGCAGTAGCCACCGCGCCCGCGCATGCGCCGTAGCCCCCGCGCCCGCGCATGCGCAGTAGTCCCCGCGCCCGCGCATGCGCAGTAGCACCCGCGCCCGCGCATGCGCCGTAGCCACCGCGCCCGCGCATGCGCCGTAGACCCCGCGCATGCGCAGTAGCACGCGCGCCCGCGCATGCGCAGTAGCCACCGCGCCCGCGCATGCGCAGTAGCCACCGCGCCCGCGCATGCGCCGTAGCCACCGCGCCTGCGCATGCGCAGTAGCACCCGCGCCCGCGCATGCGCAGTAGCCACCGCGCCCGCGCATGCGCCGTAGCCCCCGCGCCCGCGCATGCGCAGTAGCCACCGCGCCCGCGCATGCGTAGTAGCACCCGCGCCCGCGCATGCGCCGTAGCCACCGCGCCCGCGCATGCGCCGTAGCCCCCGCGCATGCGCAGTAGCACCCGCGCCCGCGCATGCGCAGTAGCCACCGCGCCCGCGCATGCGCCGTAGCCACCGCGCCCGCGCATGCGCCGTAGCCACCGCGCCCGCGCATGCGCAGTAGCCACCGCGCCCGAGCATGCCCCGTAGCCACCGCGCCCGCGCATGCGCCGTAGCCACCGAGCCCGCGCATGCGCAGTACACCCCGCGCCCGCGCATGCGCAGTAGCCACCGCGCCCGCGCATGCGCCGTAGCCCCCGCGCCCGCGCATGCGCAGTAGCCACCGCGCCCGGGCATGCGCAGTAGCCACCGCGCCCGCGCATGCGCCGTAGACCCCGCGCCCGCGCATGCGCAGTAGCCACCGCGACCGCGCATGCGTAGTAGCACCCGATCCCGCGCATGCGCCGTAGCCACCGCGCCCGCGCATGCGCCGTAGCCACGGCGCCCGCGCATGCGCCGTAGCCCCCGCGCCCGCGCATGCGCAGTAGCCACCGGGCCCGCGCATGCGCAGTATCCCCCGCGCCCGCGCAAGCGCCGTAACCCCCGCGCCCGCGCATGCGCCGGACCAGCCGCGCCCGCGCATGCGCAGTAGCCCCCGCGCCCGCGCATGCGCCGTAGACCCCGCGCCCGCGCATGCGCCGTAGCCACCGCGCCCACGCCCGAGCATGCGCCGTAGCCCCCGCGCCCGCGCATGCGCCGTAGCCACCGCGCCCGCGCATGCGCCGTAGCCCCCGCGCCCGCGCATGCGCAGTAGCCACTTCGCCCGCGCATGCGCCGTAGCCACCGCGCCCGCGCATGCGCAGTAGCCCACACCCTCGCGCATGCGCAGTAGCCACCGCGCCCGCGCATGCGCCGCAGCCACCGCGCCCGCGCATGCGCCGTAGCCCCCGCGCCCGCGCATGCGCAGTAGCCACCGCGCCCGCGCATGCGTAGTAGCACCCGATCCCGCGCATGCGCCGTAGCCCCCGCGCCCGCGCATGCGCCGTAGCCACCGCGCCCGCGCATGCGCAGTAGCCCCCGCGCCCGCGCATGCGCAGTAGCACCCGCGCCCGCGCATGCGCCGTAGCCACCGCGCCCGCGCATGCGCCGTAGACCCCGCGCATGCGCAGTAGCACGCGCGCCCGCGCATGCGCAGTAGCCACCGCGCTGGCGCATGCGCAGTAGCCACCGCGCCCGCGCATGCGCCGTAGCCACCGCGCCCGCGCATGCGCAGTACACCCCGCGCCCGCGCATGCGCAGTAGCCACCGCGCCCGCGCATGCGCCGTAGCCCCCGCGCCCGCGCATGCGCAGTAGCCCCCGCGCCCGCGCATGCGTAGTAGCACCCGCGCCCGCGCATGCGCCGTAGCCACCGCGCCCGCGCATGCGCCGTAGACCCCGCGCATGCGCAGTAGCACCCGCGCCCGCGCATGCGCAGTAGCCACCGCGCCCGCGCATGCGCCGTAGCCACCGCGCCCGCGCATGCGCCGTAGCCACCGCGCCCGCGCATGCGCAGTACACCCCACGCCCGCGCATGCGCAGTAGCCACCGCGCCCCCGCATGCGCAGTAGCCACCGCGCCCCCGCATGCGCAGTAGCCCCCGCGCCCGCGCATGCGCAGTAGCCCCCGCGCCCGCGCATGTGCCGTAGCCACCGCGCCCGCGCATGCGCAGTAGCCACCGCGCCCGCGCATGCGCAGTAGCCACCGCGCCCGTGCGGGCGTGCCGAGTGGGGGCTCCGCGCAGAGGGGCAGCGCGCCCGCGCATGATGCGCAGAGGTTTCTTTCGGACCTGGGCTGCATTTCCATCCCCCGCTCTGGGAGTCACCCGGTGCGTTAGGAGCGAGCCGATCCCGCTCCCTGAGACACAAGGGCTTGCTCGAGGAGACTGTTCCTGTTCCTCTCTTCCAGCCACTCTGCTCTCCCCAAAACACCCATTTCCTCGGAGCTCCTCTGCAACTGCATTTCCATGGACCCAGGGCTCCAGAAGCTGCAGAGTCGTGCAATGGGGTTTTTTTGGGAAGGGACCTTAAGCTCTTGCACTTCCACCTCTGTCATGAGAATCTCAGGGCTCTAAGACTCACAGAACCATTTGGGCTTGGAAGGACCTTCAAGCTCATCCAGTGCCAGCGCTGCCACGGGCAGGGACACCTCCCACTGTCCCGGGCTGCTCCCAGCCCCAGTGTGCAGCCTGGCCTGGAACATTCCAGGGCATCCAGGGGCAAATCCCCCTCTCTGGGCAGACAGAAGGAGCTAAACCTGGCTATTCCTGAGGGAGTGATGGCAGCACAGCCGAGTCCTGCATCCCTGATTCCCACGGGGAATCTCCATGTCCTTCCTGCTATGGGATCCAGGAGTTGCAGTAGGATTTTTGTGTTTGGTGCTGCATTCCCAGCATGGCAGAAGCTGTCACGCTCGGAAACACAGCCAGTGTGACAAGGTTTTGCTCCCTTTCTGCTTTGTTTTTGCTGTGTTTTGTTTCTCTCGACAGCTGGCTTAGAACTTGTGTGTTGCTGTTTAGACATCAAGCTTTGGGGCTGAGGTTTTTTTATTCCCAAGTGCTTGCTGGCAGTAAAAATACACTTCACATCTGCAGTGTGTGCACGTGGCTTGGGCTGTGGATTCACACTTCTGGGGCAAAAAGAAGTCCCTTCACACCTGTGCTGCTGGTGGTGTCCCCTGTGAGAAGTTTGGTGGCTCGTTTGTGGCTCTCTCAGTTGTTCCCTTTCACAGAGCTCGGCATTTCTCCCCTTTTCAGTTTCATCCTGCAGAGCTTCGTTCCTGCTGCCGCAGCGTGTTCTGAACCCTCCGCTCGCAGCCTGGGGGTGCCTTTTGTGCTGCTCCTCCGTGGGGCTGCCTTGAGAGCGGAATCAAGGTTGGAAAAGACCTCGGAGATCACTGAGTGCAACCAGCACCAGCACGGCCGGCGCTGACCACGTCCGCCCATGCCACAGCCACAGGTGTTGGAGCACTCCCAGGGGTGGGCACTCCAAACCTCCCTGGGCAGCTGTGCCAAGGCCTGAGCGCCCTTTCCATGGAGGAATTTCCCCAATATCCACCCTGAGCCTCCCCTGGCCCAGCCTGAGGCCGTTCCCTCTCCTCCTGTCCCTGTTCCCTGCGAGCAGAGCCCGACCCCCCCGGCTGCTCCCTCCTGTCAGGGACTTGTCCAGAGCCACAAGGTCCCCCCTGAGCCTCCTTTGCTGCAGGGCTGTGCCCCTTTCCCAGCTCTCTCAGGAACTCTCCAGCCCCTTGCCAGCTCCGTTCCCTTGCCTGGACTCGCTCCAGCCCCTCCGTGTCCCTCTTGTCCCAGAGGTGCTGCCAGCACTGCAGGTGCCCCAGCAGTGCCAGCACAGGGACGGGCCCAGCGCCCCGCGCATGCGCAGTGGGGGGTGAGGGGGGCCCAGTTCTCCCGCGCATGCGCAGTAGCCACCGCGCCCGCGCATGCGCCGTAGCCACCGCGCCCGCGCATGCGCAGTAGCCATCGCGCCCGAGCATGCCCCGTAGCCACCGCGCCCGCGCATGCGCAGTAGCCACCGCGCCCGCGCATGCGCCGTAGCCCCCGCGCCCGCGCATGCGCAGTAGCCCCCGCGCCCGCGCATGCGTAGTAGCCACCGCGCCCGCGCATGCGCAGTACACCCCGCGCCCGCGCATGCGCAGTAGCCACCGCGCCCGCGCATGCGCCGTAGCCCCCGCGCCCGCGCATGCGCAGTAGTCCCCGCGCCCGCGCATGCGCAGTAGCACCCGCGCCCGCGCATGCGCCGTAGCCACCGCGCCCGCGCATGCGCCGTAGACCCCGCGCATGCGCAGTAGCACGCGCGCCCGCGCATGCGCAGTAGCCACCGCGCCCGCGCATGCGCCGTAGCCCCCGCGCCCGCGCATGCGCAGTAGCCACCGCGCCCGGGCATGCGCAGTAGCCACCGCGCCCGCGCATGCGCCGTAGACCCCGCGCCCGCGCATGCGCAGTAGCCACCGCGACCGCGCATGCGTAGTAGCACCCGATCCCGCGCATGCGCAGTAGCCACCGCGCCCGCGCATGCGCCGTAGCCACGGCGCCCGCGCATGCGCCGTAGCCCCCGCGCCCGCGCATGCGCAGTAGCCACCGGGCCCGCGCATGCGCAGTATCCCCCGCGCCCGCGCAAGCGCCGTAACCCCCGCGCCCGCGCATGCGCCGGACCAGCCGCGCCCGCGCATGCGCAGTAGCCCCCGCGCCCGCGCATGCGCCGTAGACCCCGCGCCCGCGCATGCGCCGTAGCCACCGCGCCCACGCCCGAGCATGCGCCGTAGCCCCCGCGCCCGCGCATGCGCCGTAGCCACCGCGCCCGCGCATGCGCCGTAGCCCCCGCGCCCGCGCATGCGCAGTAGCCACTTCGCCCGCGCATGCGCCGTAGCCACCGCGCCCGCGCATGCGCAGTAGCCCACACCCTCGCGCATGCGCAGTAGCCACCGCGCCCGCGCATGCGCCGCAGCCACCGCGCCCGCGCATGCGCCGTAGCCCCCGCGCCCGCGCATGCGCAGTAGCCACCGCGCCCGCGCATGCGTAGTAGCACCCGATCCCGCGCATGCGCCGTAGCCCCCGCGCCCGCGCATGCGCCGTAGCCACCGCGCCCGCGCATGCGCAGTACACCCCGCGCCCGCGCATGCGCAGTAGCCACCGCGCCCGCGCATGCGCCGTAGCCACCGCGCCCGCGCATGCGTAGTAGCACCCGCGCCCGCGCATGCGCCGTAGCCACCGCGCCCGCGCATGCGCCGTAGACCCCGCGCATGCGCAGTAGCACGCGCGCCCGCGCATGCGCCGTAGCCACCGCGCCCGCGCATGCGCAGTACACCCCGCGCCCGCGCATGCCCCGTAGCCACCGCGCCCGCGCATGCGCCGTAGCCCCCGCGCCCGCGCATGCGTAGTAGCACCCGCGCCCGCGCATGCGCCGTAGCCACCGCGCCCGCGCATGCGCCGTAGACCCCGCGCATGCGCAGTACCACGCGCGCCCGCGCATGCGCAGTAGCCACCGCGCCCGCGCATGCGCCGTAGCCACCGCGCCCGCGCATGCGCCGTAGCCACCGCGCCCGCGCATGCGCAGTACACCCCACGCCCGCGCATGCGCCGTAGCCACCGCCCCCGCGCATGCGCAGTAGCCACCGCGCCCCCGCATGCGCAGTAGCCCCCGCGCCCGCGCATGCGCAGTAGCCCCCGCGCCCGCGCATGTGCCGTAGCCACCGCGCCCGCGCATGCGCAGTAGCCACCGCGCCCGCGCATGCGCAGTAGCCACCGCGCCCGTGCGGGCGTGCCGAGTGGGGGCTCCGCGCAGAGGGGCAGCGCGCCCGCGCATGATGCGCAGAGGTTTCTTTCGGACCTGGGCTGCATTTCCATCCCCCGCTCTGGGAGTCACCCGGTGCGTTAGGAGCGAGCCGATCCCGCTCCCTGAGACACAAGGGCTTGCTCGAGGAGACTGTTCCTGTTCCTCTCTTCCAGCCACTCTGCTCTCCCCAAAACACCCATTTCCTCGGAGCTCCTCTGCAACTGCATTTCCATGGACCCAGGGCTCCAGAAGCTGCAGAGTCGTGCAATGGGGTTTTTTTGGGAAGGGACCTTAAGCTCTTGCACTTCCACCTCTGTCATGAGAATCTCAGGGCTCTAAGACTCACAGAACCATTTGGGCTTGGAAGGACCTTCAAGCTCATCCAGTGCCAGCGCTGCCACGGGCAGGGACACCTCCCACTGTCCCGGGCTGCTCCCAGCCCCAGTGTGCAGCCTGGCCTGGAACATTCCAGGGCATCCAGGGGCAAATCCCCCTCTCTGGGCAGACAGAAGGAGCTAAACCTGGCTATTCCTGAGGGAGTGATGGCAGCACAGCCGAGTCCTGCATCCCTGATTCCCACGGGGAATCTCCATGTCCTTCCTGCTATGGGATCCAGGAGTTGCAGTAGGATTTTTGTGTTTGGTGCTGCATTCCCAGCATGGCAGAAGCTGTCACGCTCGGAAACACAGCCAGTGTGACAAGGTTTTGCTCCCTTTCTGCTTTGTTTTTGCTGTGTTTTGTTTCTCTCGACAGCTGGCTTAGAACTTGTGTGTTGCTGTTTAGACATCAAGCTTTGGGGCTGAGGTTTTTTTATTCCCAAGTGCTTGCTGGCAGTAAAAATACACTTCACATCTGCAGTGTGTGCACGTGGCTTGGGCTGTGGATTCACACTTCTGGGGCAAAAAGAAGTCCCTTCACACCTGTGCTGCTGGTGGTGTCCCCTGTGAGAAGTTTGGTGGCTCGTTTGTGGCTCTCTCAGTTGTTCCCTTTCACAGAGCTCGGCATTTCTCCCCTTTTCAGTTTCATCCTGCAGAGCTTCGTTCCTGCTGCCGCAGCGTGTTCTGAACCCTCCGCTCGCAGCCTGGGGGTGCCTTTTGTGCTGCTCCTCCGTGGGGCTGCCTTGAGAGCGGAATCAAGGTTGGAAAAGACCTCGGAGATCACTGAGTGCAACCAGCACCAGCACGGCCGGCGCTGACCACGTCCGCCCATGCCACAGCCACAGGTGTTGGAGCACTCCCAGGGGTGGGCACTCCAAACCTCCCTGGGCAGCTGTGCCAAGGCCTGAGCGCCCTTTCCATGGAGGAATTTCCCCAATATCCACCCTGAGCCTCCCCTGGCCCAGCCTGAGGCCGTTCCCTCTCCTCCTGTCCCTGTTCCCTGCGAGCAGAGCCCGACCCCCCCGGCTGCTCCCTCCTGTCAGGGACTTGTCCAGAGCCACAAGGTCCCCCCTGAGCCTCCTTTGCTCCGGGCTGTGCCCCTTTCCCAGCTCTCTCAGGAACTCTCCAACCCCTTGCCAGCTCCATTCCCTTGCCTGGACTGGCTCCAGCCCCTCCGTGTCCCTCTTGTCCCAGAGGTGCTGCCAGCACTGCAGGTGCCCCAGCAGTGCCAGCACAGGGACGGGCCCAGCGCCCCGCGCATGCGCAGTGGGGGGTGAGGGGGGCCCAGTTCTCCCGCGCATGCGCAGTGGTGTGGGGGTAGGGCCAGCGCGTCCGCGCATGCGTAGTAGCACCCGCGCCCGCGCATTCGCAGTAGCCACCGCGCCCGCGCATGCGCCGTAGCCCCCGCGCCCGCGCATGCGCAGTAGCCCCCGCGCCCGCGCATGCGTAGTAGCCCCCGCGCCCGCACATGCGCCGTAGCCACCGCGCCCGCGCATGCGCCGTAGACCCCGCGCCCGCGCATGCGCCGTAGCCACCGCGCCCACGCCCGAGCATGCGCCGTAGCCCCCGCGCCCGCGCATGCGCAGTAGCCACCGCGCCCGCGCATGCGCCGTAGCCCCCGCGCCCGCGCATGCGCAGTAGCCCCCGCGCCCGCGCATGCGTAGTAGCACCCGCGCCCGCGCATGCGCCGTAGCCACCGCGCCCGCGCATGCGCCGTAGCCACCGCGCATGCGCAGTAGCACCCGCGCCCGCGCATGCGCAGTAGCCACCGCGCCCGCGCATGCGCCGTAGCCACCGCGCCCGCGCATGCGCCGTAGCCACCGCGCCCGCGCATGTGCCGTAGCCACCGCGCCCGCGCATGCGCAGTAGCCACCGCGCCCGCGCATGCGCAGTAGCCACCGCGCCCGCGCATGCGCCGTAGCCACCGCGCCCGCGCATGCGCCGTAGCCACCGCCCCCGCGCATGCGCAGTAGCCACCGCGCCCCCGCATGCGCAGTAGCCCCCGCGCCCGCGCATGCGCAGTAGCCCCCGCGCCCGCGCATGTGCCGTAGCCACCGCGCCCGCGCATGCGCAGTAGCCACCGCGCCCGCGCATGCGCAGTAGCCACCGCGCCCGTGCGGGCGTGCCGAGTGGGGGCTCCGCGCAGAGGGGCAGCGCGCCCGCGCATGATGCGCAGAGGTTTCTTTCGGACCTGGGCTGCATTTCCATCCCCCGCTCTGGGAGTCACCCGGTGCGTTAGGAGCGAGCCGATCCCGCTCCCTGAGACACAAGGGCTTGCTCGAGGAGACTGTTCCTGTTCCTCTCTTCCAGCCACTCTGCTCTCCCCAAAACACCCATTTCCTCGGAGCTCCTCTGCAACTGCATTTCCATGGACCCAGGGCTCCAGAAGCTGCAGAGTCGTGCAATGGGGTTTTTTTGGGAAGGGACCTTAAGCTCTTGCACTTCCACCTCTGTCATGAGAATCTCAGGGCTCTAAGACTCACAGAACCATTTGGGCTTGGAAGGACCTTCAAGCTCATCCAGTGCCAGCGCTGCCACGGGCAGGGACACCTCCCACTGTCCCGGGCTGCTCCCAGCCCCAGTGTGCAGCCTGGCCTGGAACATTCCAGGGCATCCAGGGGCAAATCCCCCTCTCTGGGCAGACAGAAGGAGCTAAACCTGGCTATTCCTGAGGGAGTGATGGCAGCACAGCCGAGTCCTGCATCCCTGATTCCCACGGGGAATCTCCATGTCCTTCCTGCTATGGGATCCAGGAGTTGCAGTAGGATTTTTGTGTTTGGTGCTGCATTCCCAGCATGGCAGAAGCTGTCACGCTCGGAAACACAGCCAGTGTGACAAGGTTTTGCTCCCTTTCTGCTTTGTTTTTGCTGTGTTTTGTTTCTCTCGACAGCTGGCTTAGAACTTGTGTGTTGCTGTTTAGACATCAAGCTTTGGGGCTGAGGTTTTTTTATTCCCAAGTGCTTGCTGGCAGTAAAAATACACTTCACATCTGCAGTGTGTGCACGTGGCTTGGGCTGTGGATTCACACTTCTGGGGCAAAAAGAAGTCCCTTCACACCTGTGCTGCTGGTGGTGTCCCCTGTGAGAAGTTTGGTGGCTCGTTTGTGGCTCTCTCAGTTGTTCCCTTTCACAGAGCTCGGCATTTCTCCCCTTTTCAGTTTCATCCTGCAGAGCTTCGTTCCTGCTGCCGCAGCGTGTTCTGAACCCTCCGCTCGCAGCCTGGGGGTGCCTTTTGTGCTGCTCCTCCGTGGGGCTGCCTTGAGAGCGGAATCAAGGTTGGAAAAGACCTCGGAGATCACTGAGTGCAACCAGCACCAGCACGGCCGGCGCTGACCACGTCCGCCCATGCCACAGCCACAGGTGTTGGAGCACTCCCAGGGGTGGGCACTCCAAACCTCCCTGGGCAGCTGTGCCAAGGCCTGAGCGCCCTTTCCATGGAGGAATTTCCCCAATATCCACCCTGAGCCTCCCCTGGCCCAGCCTGAGGCCGTTCCCTCTCCTCCTGTCCCTGTTCCCTGCGAGCAGAGCCCGACCCCCCCGGCTGCTCCCTCCTGTCAGGGACTTGTCCAGAGCCACAAGGTCCCCCCTGAGCCTCCTTTGCTCCGGGCTGTGCCCCTTTCCCAGCTCTCTCAGGAACTCTCCAACCCCTTGCCAGCTCCGTTCCCTTGCCTGGACTGGCTCCAGCCCCTCCGTGTCCCTCTTGTCCCAGAGGTGCTGCCAGCACTGCAGGTGCCCCAGCAGTGCCAGCACAGGGACGGGCCCAGCGCCCCGCGCATGCGCAGTGGGGGGTGAGGGGGGCCCAGTTCTCCCGCGCATGCGCAGTGGTGTGGGGGTAGGGCCAGCGCGTCGGCGCATGCGTAGTAGCACCCGCGCCCGCGCATTCGCAGTAGCCACCGCGCCCGCGCATGCGCCGTAGCCCCCGCGCCCGCGCATGCGCAGTAGCCCCCGCGCCCGCGCATGCGTAGTAGCACCCGCGCCCGCGCATGCGCCGTAGCCACCGCGCCCGCGCATGCGCCGTAGACCCCGCGCATGCGCAGTAGCACCCGCGCCCGCGCATGCGCAGTAGCCACCGCGCCCGCGCATGCGCCGTAGCCACCGCGCCCGCGCATGCGCCGTAGACCCCGCGCCCGCGCATGCGCAGTACACCCCACGCCCGCGCATGCGCAGTAGCCACCGCGCCCCCGCATGCGCAGTAGCCACCGCGCCCCCGCATGCGCAGTAGCCCCCGCGCCCGCGCATGCGCAGTAGCCCCCGCGCCCGCGCATGTGCCGTAGCCACCGCGCCCGCGCATGCGCAGTAGCCACCGCGCCCGCGCATGCGCAGTAGCCACCGCGCCCGTGCGGGCGTGCCGAGTGGGGGCTCCGCGCAGAGGGGCAGCGCGCCCGCGCATGATGCGCAGAGGTTTCTTTCGGACCTGGGCTGCATTTCCATCCCCCGCTCTGGGAGTCACCCGGTGCGTTAGGAGCGAGCCGATCCCGCTCCCTGAGACACAAGGGCTTGCTCGAGGAGACTGTTCCTGTTCCTCTCTTCCAGCCACTCTGCTCTCCCCAAAACACCCATTTCCTCGGAGCTCCTCTGCAACTGCATTTCCATGGACCCAGGGCTCCAGAAGCTGCAGAGTCGTGCAATGGGGTTTTTTTGGGAAGGGACCTTAAGCTCTTGCACTTCCACCTCTGTCATGAGAATCTCAGGGCTCTAAGACTCACAGAACCATTTGGGCTTGGAAGGACCTTCAAGCTCATCCAGTGCCAGCGCTGCCACGGGCAGGGACACCTCCCACTGTCCCGGGCTGCTCCCAGCCCCAGTGTGCAGCCTGGCCTGGAACATTCCAGGGCATCCAGGGGCAAATCCCCCTCTCTGGGCAGACAGAAGGAGCTAAACCTGGCTATTCCTGAGGGAGTGATGGCAGCACAGCCGAGTCCTGCATCCCTGATTCCCACGGGGAATCTCCATGTCCTTCCTGCTATGGGATCCAGGAGTTGCAGTAGGATTTTTGTGTTTGGTGCTGCATTCCCAGCATGGGCAGAAGCTGTCACGCTCGGAAACACAGCCAGTGTGACAAGGTTTTGCTCCCTTTCTGCTTTGTTTTTGCTGTGTTTTGTTTCTCTCGACAGCTGGCTTAGAACTTGTGTGTTGCTGTTTAGACATCAAGCTTTGGGGCTGAGGTTTTTTTATTCCCAAGTGCTTGCTGGCAGTAAAAATACACTTCACATCTGCAGTGTGTGCACGTGGCTTGGGCTGTGGATTCACACTTCTGGGGCAAAAAGAAGTCCCTTCACACCTGTGCTGCTGGTGGTGTCCCCTGTGAGAAGTTTGGTGGCTCGTTTGTGGCTCTCTCAGTTGTTCCCTTTCACAGAGCTCGGCATTTCTCCCCTTTTCAGTTTCATCCTGCAGAGCTTCGTTCCTGCTGCCGCAGCGTGTTCTGAACCCTCCGCTCGCAGCCTGGGGGTGCCTTTTGTGCTGCTCCTCCGTGGGGCTGCCTTGAGAGCGGAATCAAGGTTGGAAAAGACCTCGGAGATCACTGAGTGCAACCAGCACCAGCACGGCCGGCGCTGACCACGTCCGCCCATGCCACAGCCACAGGTGTTGGAGCACTCCCAGGGGTGGGCACTCCAAACCTCCCTGGGCAGCTGTGCCAAGGCCTGAGCGCCCTTTCCATGGAGGAATTTCCCCAATATCCACCCTGAGCCTCCCCTGGCCCAGCCTGAGGCCGTTCCCTCTCCTCCTGTCCCTGTTCCCTGCGAGCAGAGCCCGACCCCCCCGGCTGCTCCCTCCTGTCAGGGACTTGTCCAGAGCCACAAGGTCCCCCCTGAGCCTCCTTTGCTGCAGGGCTGTGCCCCTTTCCCAGCTCTCTCAGGAACTCTCCAGCCCCTTGCCAGCTCCGTTCCCTTGCCTGGACTCGCTCCAGCCCCTCCGTGTCCCTCTTGTCCCAGAGGTGCTGCCAGCACTGCAGGTGCCCCAGCAGTGCCAGCACAGGGACGGGCCCAGCGCCCCGCGCATGCGCAGTGGGGGGTGAGGGGGGCCCAGTTCTCCCGCGCATGCGCAGTGGTGTGGGGGTAGGGCCAGCGCGTCCGCGCATGCGTAGTAGCACCCGCGCCCGCGCATGCGCAGTAGCCACCGCGCCCGCGCATGCGCCGTAGCCCCCGCGCCCGCGCATGCGCAGTAGCCCCCGCGCCCGCGCATGCGTAGTAGCCCCCGCGCCCGCGCATGCGCCGTAGACCCCGCGCATGCGCAGTAGCACCCGCGCCCGCGCATGCGCAGTAGCCACCGCGCCCGCGCATGCGCCGTAGCCACCGCGCCCGCGCATGCGCCGTAGCCACCGCGCCCGCGCATGCGCAGTACACCCCACGCCCGCGCATGCGCAGTAGCCACCGCGCCCCCGCATGCGCAGTAGCCACCGCGCCCCCGCATGCGCAGTAGCCCCCGCGCCCGCGCATGCGCAGTAGCCCCCGCGCCCGCGCATGTGCCGTAGCCACCGCGCCCGCGCATGCGCAGTAGCCACCGCGCCCGCGCATGCGCGGTAGCCACCGCGCCCGTGCGGGCGTGCCGAGTGGGGGCTCCGCGCAGAGGGGCAGCGCGCCCGCGCATGATGCGCAGAGGTTTCTTTCGGACCTGGGCTGCATTTCCATCCCCCGCTCTGGGAGTCACCCGGTGCGTTAGGAGCGAGCCGATCCCGCTCCCTGAGACACAAGGGCTTGCTCGAGGAGACTGTTCCTGTTCCTCTCTTCCAGCCACTCTGCTCTCCCCAAAACACCCATTTCCTCGGAGCTCCTCTGCAACTGCATTTCCATGGACCCAGGGCTCCAGAAGCTGCAGAGTCGTGCAATGGGGTTTTTTTGGGAAGGGACCTTAAGCTCTTGCACTTCCACCTCTGTCATGAGAATCTCAGGGCTCTAAGACTCACAGAACCATTTGGGCTTGGAAGGACCTTCAAGCTCATCCAGTGCCAGCGCTGCCACGGGCAGGGACACCTCCCACTGTCCCGGGCTGCTCCCAGCCCCAGTGTGCAGCCTGGCCTGGAACATTCCAGGGCATCCAGGGGCAAATCCCCCTCTCTGGGCAGACAGAAGGAGCTAAACCTGGCTATTCCTGAGGGAGTGATGGCAGCACAGCCGAGTCCTGCATCCCTGATTCCCACGGGGAATCTCCATGTCCTTCCTGCTATGGGATCCAGGAGTTGCAGTAGGATTTTTGTGTTTGGTGCTGCATTCCCAGCATGGGCAGAAGCTGTCACGCTCGGAAACACAGCCAGTGTGACAAGGTTTTGCTCCCTTTCTGCTTTGTTTTTGCTGTGTTTTGTTTCTCTCGACAGCTGGCTTAGAACTTGTGTGTTGCTGTTTAGACATCAAGCTTTGGGGCTGAGGTTTTTTTATTCCCAAGTGCTTGCTGGCAGTAAAAATACACTTCACATCTGCAGTGTGTGCACGTGGCTTGGGCTGTGGATTCACACTTCTGGGGCAAAAAGAAGTCCCTTCACACCTGTGCTGCTGGTGGTGTCCCCTGTGAGAAGTTTGGTGGCTCGTTTGTGGCTCTCTCAGTTGTTCCCTTTCACAGAGCTCGGCATTTCTCCCCTTTTCAGTTTCATCCTGCAGAGCTTCGTTCCTGCTGCCGCAGCGTGTTCTGAACCCTCCGCTCGCAGCCTGGGGGTGCCTTTTGTGCTGCTCCTCCGTGGGGCTGCCTTGAGAGCGGAATCAAGGTTGGAAAAGACCTCGGAGATCACTGAGTGCAACCAGCACCAGCACGGCCGGCGCTGACCACGTCCGCCCATGCCACAGCCACAGGTGTTGGAGCACTCCCAGGGGTGGGCACTCCAAACCTCCCTGGGCAGCTGTGCCAAGGCCTGAGCGCCCTTTCCATGGAGGAATTTCCCCAATATCCACCCTGAGCCTCCCCTGGCCCAGCCTGAGGCCGTTCCCTCTCCTCCTGTCCCTGTTCCCTGCGAGCAGAGCCCGACCCCCCCGGCTGCTCCCTCCTGTCAGGGACTTGTCCAGAGCCACAAGGTCCCCCCTGAGCCTCCTTTGCTCCGGGCTGTGCCCCTTTCCCAGCTCTCTCAGGAACTCTCCAACCCCTTGCCAGCTCCGTTCCCTTGCCTGGACTGGCTCCAGCCCCTCCGTGTCCCTCTTGTCCCAGAGGTGCTGCCAGCACTGCAGGTGCCCCAGCAGTGCCAGCACAGGGACGGGCCCAGCGCCCCGCGCATGCGCAGTGGGGGGTGAGGGGGGCCCAGTTCTCCCGCGCATGCGCAGTGGTGTGGGGGTAGGGCCAGCGCGTCCGCGCATGCGTAGTAGCACCCGCGCCCGCGCATTCGCAGTAGCCACCGCGCCCGCGCATGCGCCGTAGCCCCCGCGCCCGCGCATGCGCAGTAGCCCCCGCGCCCGCGCATGCGTAGTAGCACCCGCGCCCGCGCATGCGCCGTAGCCACCGCGCCCGCGCATGCGCCGTAGACCCCGCGCATGCGCAGTAGCACCCGCGCCCGCGCATGCGCAGTAGCCACCGCGCCCGCGCATGCGCCGTAGCCACCGCGCCCGCGCATGCGCCGTAGACCCCGCGCCCGCGCATGCGCAGTACACCCCACGCCCGCGCATGCGCAGTAGCCACCGCGCCCCCGCATGCGCAGTAGCCACCGCGCCCGCGCATGCGCAGTAGCCCCCGCGCCCGCGCATGCGCAGTAGCCCCCGCGCCCGCGCATGTGCCGTAGCCACCGCGCCCGCGCATGCGCAGTAGCCACCGCGCCCGCGCATGCGCAGTAGCCACCGCGCCCGTGCGGGCGTGCCGAGTGGGGGCTCCGCGCAGAGGGGCAGCGCGCCCGCGCATGATGCGCAGAGGTTTCTTTCGGACCTGGGCTGCATTTCCATCCCCCGCTCTGGGAGTCACCCGGTGCGTTAGGAGCGAGCCGATCCCGCTCCCTGAGACACAAGGGCTTGCTCGAGGAGACTGTTCCTGTTCCTCTCTTCCAGCCACTCTGCTCTCCCCAAAACACCCATTTCCTCGGAGCTCCTCTGCAACTGCATTTCCATGGACCCAGGGCTCCAGAAGCTGCAGAGTCGTGCAATGGGGTTTTTTTGGGAAGGGACCTTAAGCTCTTGCACTTCCACCTCTGTCATGAGAATCTCAGGGCTCTAAGACTCACAGAACCATTTGGGCTTGGAAGGACCTTCAAGCTCATCCAGTGCCAGCGCTGCCACGGGCAGGGACACCTCCCACTGTCCCGGGCTGCTCCCAGCCCCAGTGTGCAGCCTGGCCTGGAACATTCCAGGGCATCCAGGGGCAAATCCCCCTCTCTGGGCAGACAGAAGGAGCTAAACCTGGCTATTCCTGAGGGAGTGATGGCAGCACAGCCGAGTCCTGCATCCCTGATTCCCACGGGGAATCTCCATGTCCTTCCTGCTATGGGATCCAGGAGTTGCAGTAGGATTTTTGTGTTTGGTGCTGCATTCCCAGCATGGGCAGAAGCTGTCACGCTCGGAAACACAGCCAGTGTGACAAGGTTTTGCTCCCTTTCTGCTTTGTTTTTGCTGTGTTTTGTTTCTCTCGACAGCTGGCTTAGAACTTGTGTGTTGCTGTTTAGACATCAAGCTTTGGGGCTGAGGTTTTTTTATTCCCAAGTGCTTGCTGGCAGTAAAAATACACTTCACATCTGCAGTGTGTGCACGTGGCTTGGGCTGTGGATTCACACTTCTGGGGCAAAAAGAAGTCCCTTCACACCTGTGCTGCTGGTGGTGTCCCCTGTGAGAAGTTTGGTGGCTCGTTTGTGGCTCTCTCAGTTGTTCCCTTTCACAGAGCTCGGCATTTCTCCCCTTTTCAGTTTCATCCTGCAGAGCTTCGTTCCTGCTGCCGCAGCGTGTTCTGAACCCTCCGCTCGCAGCCTGGGGGTGCCTTTTGTGCTGCTCCTCCGTGGGGCTGCCTTGAGAGCGGAATCAAGGTTGGAAAAGACCTCGGAGATCACTGAGTGCAACCAGCACCAGCACGGCCGGCGCTGACCACGTCCGCCCATGCCACAGCCACAGGTGTTGGAGCACTCCCAGGGGTGGGCACTCCAAACCTCCCTGGGCAGCTGTGCCAAGGCCTGAGCGCCCTTTCCATGGAGGAATTTCCCCAATATCCACCCTGAGCCTCCCCTGGCCCAGCCTGAGGCCGTTCCCTCTCCTCCTGTCCCTGTTCCCTGGGAGCAGAGCCCGACCCCCCCGGCTGCTCCCTCCTGTCAGGGACTTGTCCAGAGCCACAAGGTCCCCCCTGAGCCTCCTTTGCTCCGGGCTGTGCCCCTTTCCCAGCTCTCTCAGGAACTCTCCAGCCCCTTGCCAGCTCCGTTCCCTTGCCTGGACTCGCTCCAGCCCCTCCGTGTCCCTCTTGTCCCAGAGGTGCTGCCAGCACTGCAGGTGCCCCAGCAGTGCCAGCACAGGGACGGGCCCAGCGCCCCGCGCATGCGCAGTGGGGGGTGAGGGGGGCCCAGTTCTCCCGCGCATGCGCAGTGGTGTGGGGGTAGGGCCAGCGCGTCCGCGCATGCGTAGTAGCACCCGCGCCCCCGCATGCGCAGTAGCCACCGCGCCCGCGCATGCGCCGTAGCACCCGCGCCCGCGCATGCGCAGTAGCCCCCGCGCCCGCGCATGCGCAGTAGCACCCGCGCCCGCGCATGCGCAGTAGCCACCGCGCCCGCGCATGCGCCGTAGCCACCGCGCCCGCGCATGCGCCGTAGCCACCGCGCCCGCGCATGCGCAGTACACCCCACGCCCGCGCATGCGCAGTAGCCACCGCGCCCGCGCATGCGCAGTAGCCCCCGCGCCCCCGCATGCGCAGTAGCCCCCGCGCCCGCGCATGCGCAGTAGCCCCCGCGCCCGCGCATGTGCCGTAGCCACCGCGCCCGCGCATGCGCAGTAGCCACCGCGCCCGCGCATGCGCGGTAGCCACCGCGCCCGTGCGGGCGTGCCGAGTGGGGGCTCCGCGCAGAGGGGCAGCGCGCCCGCGCATGATGCGCAGAGGTTTCTTTCGGACCTGGGCTGCATTTCCATCCCCCGCTCTGGGAGTCACCCGGTGCGTTAGGAGCGAGCCGATCCCGCTCCCTGAGACACAAGGGCTTGCTCGAGGAGACTGTTCCTGTTCCTCTCTTCCAGCCACTCTGCTCTCCCCAAAACACCCATTTCCTCGGAGCTCCTCTGCAACTGCATTTCCATGGACCCAGGGCTCCAGAAGCTGCAGAGTCGTGCAATGGGGTTTTTTTGGGAAGGGACCTTAAGCTCTTGCACTTCCACCTCTGTCATGAGAATCTCAGGGCTCTAAGACTCACAGAACCATTTGGGCTTGGAAGGACCTTCAAGCTCATCCAGTGCCAGCGCTGCCACGGGCAGGGACACCTCCCACTGTCCCGGGCTGCTCCCAGCCCCAGTGTGCAGCCTGGCCTGGAACATTCCAGGGCATCCAGGGGCAAATCCCCCTCTCTGGGCAGACAGAAGGAGCTAAACCTGGCTATTCCTGAGGGAGTGATGGCAGCACAGCCGAGTCCTGCATCCCTGATTCCCACGGGGAATCTCCATGTCCTTCCTGCTATGGGATCCAGGAGTTGCAGTAGGATTTTTGTGTTTGGTGCTGCATTCCCAGCATGGGCAGAAGCTGTCACGCTCGGAAACACAGCCAGTGTGACAAGGTTTTGCTCCCTTTCTGCTTTGTTTTTGCTGTGTTTTGTTTCTCTCGACAGCTGGCTTAGAACTTGTGTGTTGCTGTTTAGACATCAAGCTTTGGGGCTGAGGTTTTTTTATTCCCAAGTGCTTGCTGGCAGTAAAAATACACTTCACATCTGCAGTGTGTGCACGTGGCTTGGGCTGTGGATTCACACTTCTGGGGCAAAAAGAAGTCCCTTCACACCTGTGCTGCTGGTGGTGTCCCCTGTGAGAAGTTTGGTGGCTCGTTTGTGGCTCTCTCAGTTGTTCCCTTTCACAGAGCTCGGCATTTCTCCCCTTTTCAGTTTCATCCTGCAGAGCTTCGTTCCTGCTGCCGCAGCGTGTTCTGAACCCTCCGCTCGCAGCCTGGGGGTGCCTTTTGTGCTGCTCCTCCGTGGGGCTGCCTTGAGAGCGGAATCAAGGTTGGAAAAGACCTCGGAGATCACTGAGTGCAACCAGCACCAGCACGGCCGGCGCTGACCACGTCCGCCCATGCCACAGCCACAGGTGTTGGAGCACTCCCAGGGGTGGGCACTCCAAACCTCCCTGGGCAGCTGTGCCAAGGCCTGAGCGCCCTTTCCATGGAGGAATTTCCCCAATATCCACCCTGAGCCTCCCCTGGCCCAGCCTGAGGCCGTTCCCTCTCCTCCTGTCCCTGTTCCCTGCGAGCAGAGCCCGACCCCCCCGGCTGCTCCCTCCTGTCAGGGACTTGTCCAGAGCCACAAGGTCCCCCCTGAGCCTCCTTTGCTCCGGGCTGTGCCCCTTTCCCAGCTCTCTCAGGAACTCTCCAACCCCTTGCCAGCTCCGTTCCCTTGCCTGGACTGGCTCCAGCCCCTCCGTGTCCCTCTTGTCCCAGAGGTGCTGCCAGCACTGCAGGTGCCCCAGCAGTGCCAGCACAGGGACGGGCCCAGCGCCCCGCGCATGCGCAGTGGGGGGTGAGGGGGGCCCAGTTCTCCCGCGCATGCGCAGTAGCCACCGCGCCCGCGCATGCGCCGTAGCCACCGCGCCCGCGCATGCGCAGTAGCCACCGCGCCCGAGCATGCCCCGTAGCCACCGCGCCCGCGCATGCGCAGTAGCCACCGCGCCCGCGCATGCGCCGTAGCCCCCGCGCCCGCGCATGCGCAGTAGCCCCCGCGCCCGCGCATGCGTAGTAGCCACCGCGCCCGCGCATGCGCAGTACACCCCGCGCCCGCGCATGCGCAGTAGCCACCGCGCCCGCGCATGCGCAGTAGCCACCGCGCCCGCGCATGCGCCGTAGCCACCGCGCCCGCGCATGCGCAGTACACCCCGCGCCCGCGCATGCGCAGTAGCCACCGCGCCCGCGCATGCGCCGTAGCCCCCGCGCCCGCGCATGCGCAGTAGCCCCCGCGCCCGCGCATGCGCAGTAGCCCCCGCGCCCGCGCATGCGCCGTAGCCACCGCGCCCGCGCATGCGCCGTAGACCCCGCGCATGCGCAGTAGCACCCGCGCCCGCGCATGCGCAGTAGCCACCGCGCCCGCGCATGCGCCGTAGCCACCGCGCCCGCGCATGCGCCGTAGCCACCGCGCCCGCGCATGCGCAGTACACCCCACGCCCGCGCATGCGCAGTAGCCCCCGCGCCCCCGCATGCGCAGTAGCCACCGCGCCCCCGCATGCGCAGTAGCCCCCGCGCCCGCGCATGCGCAGTAGCCCCCGCGCCCGCGCATGTGCCGTAGCCACCGCGCCCGCGCATGCGCCGTAGCGCCCGCGCCCGCGCATGCGCAGTAGCCCCCGCGCCCGCGCATGCGTAGTAGCCACCGCGCCCGAGCATGCGCAGTACACCCCGCGCCCGCGCATGCGCAGTAGCCACCGCGCCCGCGCATGCGCCGTAGCCCCCGCGCCCGCGCATGCGCAGTAGCCCCCGCGCCCGCGCATGCGCAGTAGCACCCGCGCCCGCGCATGCGCCGTAGCCACCGCGCCCGCGCATGCCCCGTAGACCCCGCGCATGCGCAGTAGCACGCGCGCCCGCGCATGCGCAGTAGCCACCGCGCTGGCGCATGCGCAGTAGCCACCGCGCCCGCGCATGCGCCGTAGCCACCGCGCCCGCGCATGCGCAGTACACCCCGCGCCCGCGCATGCGCAGTAGCCACCGCGCCCGCGCATGCGCCGTAGCCCCCGCGCCCGCGCATGCGCAGTAGCCCCCGCGCCCGCGCATGCGTAGTAGCACCCGCGCCCGCGCATGCGCCGTAGCCACCGCGCCCGCGCATGCGCCGTAGACCCCGCGCATGCGCAGTAGCACCCGCGCCCGCGCATGCGCAGTAGCCACCGCGCCCGCGCATGCGCCGTAGCCACCGCGCCCGCGCATGCGCCGTAGCCACCGCGCCCGCGCATGCGCAGTACACCCCACGCCCGCGCATGCGCAGTAGCCACCGCGCCCCCGCATGCGCAGTAGCCACCGCGCCCCCGCATGCGCCGTAGCCCCCGCGCCCGCGCATGCGCAGTAGCCCCCGCGCCCGCGCATGTGCCGTAGCCACCGCGCCCGCGCATGCGCAGTAGCCACCGCGCCCGCGCATGCGCGGTAGCCACCGCGCCCGTGCGGGCGTGCCGAGTGGGGGCTCCGCGCAGAGGGGCAGCGCGCCCGCGCATGATGCGCAGAGGTTTCTTTCGGACCTGGGCTGCATTTCCATCCCCCGCTCTGGGAGTCACCCGGTGCGTTAGGAGCGAGCCGATCCCGCTCCCTGAGACACAAGGGCTTGCTCGAGGAGACTGTTCCTGTTCCTCTCTTCCAGCCACTCTGCTCTCCCCAAAACACCCATTTCCTCGGAGCTCCTCTGCAACTGCATTTCCATGGACCCAGGGCTCCAGAAGCTGCAGAGTCGTGCAATGGGGTTTTTTTGGGAAGGGACCTTAAGCTCTTGCACTTCCACCTCTGTCATGAGAATCTCAGGGCTCTAAGACTCACAGAACCATTTGGGCTTGGAAGGACCTTCAAGCTCATCCAGTGCCAGCGCTGCCACGGGCAGGGACACCTCCCACTGTCCCGGGCTGCTCCCAGCCCCAGTGTGCAGCCTGGCCTGGAACATTCCAGGGCATCCAGGGGCAAATCCCCCTCTCTGGGCAGACAGAAGGAGCTAAACCTGGCTATTCCTGAGGGAGTGATGGCAGCACAGCCGAGTCCTGCATCCCTGATTCCCACGGGGAATCTCCATGTCCTTCCTGCTATGGGATCCAGGAGTTGCAGTAGGATTTTTGTGTTTGGTGCTGCATTCCCAGCATGGGCAGAAGCTGTCACGCTCGGAAACACAGCCAGTGTGACAAGGTTTTGCTCCCTTTCTGCTTTGTTTTTGCTGTGTTTTGTTTCTCTCGACAGCTGGCTTAGAACTTGTGTGTTGCTGTTTAGACATCAAGCTTTGGGGCTGAGGTTTTTTTATTCCCAAGTGCTTGCTGGCAGTAAAAATACACTTCACATCTGCAGTGTGTGCACGTGGCTTGGGCTGTGGATTCACACTTCTGGGGCAAAAAGAAGTCCCTTCACACCTGTGCTGCTGGTGGTGTCCCCTGTGAGAAGTTTGGTGGCTCGTTTGTGGCTCTCTCAGTTGTTCCCTTTCACAGAGCTCGGCATTTCTCCCCTTTTCAGTTTCATCCTGCAGAGCTTCGTTCCTGCTGCCGCAGCGTGTTCTGAACCCTCCGCTCGCAGCCTGGGGGTGCCTTTTGTGCTGCTCCTCCGTGGGGCTGCCTTGAGAGCGGAATCAAGGTTGGAAAAGACCTCGGAGATCACTGAGTGCAACCAGCACCAGCACGGCCGGCGCTGACCACGTCCGCCCATGCCACAGCCACAGGTGTTGGAGCACTCCCAGGGGTGGGCACTCCAAACCTCCCTGGGCAGCTGTGCCAAGGCCTGAGCGCCCTTTCCATGGAGGAATTTCCCCAATATCCACCCTGAGCCTCCCCTGGCCCAGCCTGAGGCCGTTCCCTCTCCTCCTGTCCCTGTTCCCTGCGAGCAGAGCCCGACCCCCCCGGCTGCTCCCTCCTGTCAGGGACTTGTCCAGAGCCACAAGGTCCCCCCTGAGCCTCCTTTGCTCCGGGCTGTGCCCCTTTCCCAGCTCTCTCAGGAACTCTCCAACCCCTTGCCAGCTCCGTTCCCTTGCCTGGACTGGCTCCAGCCCCTCCGTGTCCCTCTTGTCCCAGAGGTGCTGCCAGCACTGCAGGTGCCCCAGCAGTGCCAGCACAGGGACGGGCCCAGCGCCCCGCGCATGCGCAGTGGGGGGTGAGGGGGGCCCAGTTCTCCCGCGCATGCGCAGTAGCCACCGCGCCCGCGCATGCGCCGTAGCCACCGCGCCCGCGCATGCGCAGTAGCCACCGCGCCCGAGCATGCCCCGTAGCCACCGCGCCCGCGCATGCGCAGTAGCCACCGCGCCCGCGCATGCGCCGTAGCCCCCGCGCCCGCGCATGCGCAGTAGCCCCCGCGCCCGCGCATGCGTAGTAGCCACCGCGCCCGCGCATGCGCAGTACACCCCGCGCCCGCGCATGCGCAGTAGCCACCGCGCCCGCGCATGCGCCGTAGCCCCCGCGCCCGCGCATGCGCAGTAGCCCCCGCGCCCGCGCATGCGTAGTAGCCCCCGCGCCCGCGCATGTGCCGTAGCCACCGCGCCCGCGCATGCGCCGTAGCGCCCGCGCCCGCGCATGCGCAGTAGCCCCCGCGCCCGCGCATGCGTAGTAGCCACCGCGCCCGAGCATGCGCAGTACACCCCGCGCCCGCGCATGCGCAGTAGCCACCGCGCCCGCGCATGCGCCGTAGCCCCCGCGCCCGCGCATGCGCAGTAGCCCCCGCGCCCGCGCATGCGCAGTAGCACCCGCGCCCGCGCATGCGCCGTAGCCACCGCGCCCGCGCATGCGCCGTAGACCCCGCGCATGCGCAGTAGCACGCGCGCCCGCGCATGCGCAGTAGCCACCGCGCTGGCGCATGCGCAGTAGCCACCGCGCCCGCGCATGCGCCGTAGCCACCGCGCCCGCGCATGCGCAGTACACCCCGCGCCCGCGCATGCGCAGTAGCCACCGCGCCCGCGCATGCGCCGTAGCCCCCGCGCCCGCGCATGCGCAGTAGCCCCCGCGCCCGCGCATGCGTAGTAGCACCCGCGCCCGCGCATGCGCCGTAGCCACCGCGCCCGCGCATGCGCCGTAGACCCCGCGCATGCGCAGTAGCACCCGCGCCCGCGCATGCGCAGTAGCCACCGCGCCCGCGCATGCGCCGTAGCCACCGCGCCCGCGCATGCGCCGTAGCCACCGCGCCCGCGCATGCGCAGTACACCCCACGCCCGCGCATGCGCAGTAGCCACCGCGCCCCCGCATGCGCAGTAGCCACCGCGCCCCCGCATGCGCAGTAGCCCCCGCGCCCGCGCATGCGCAGTAGCCCCCGCGCCCGCGCATGTGCCGTAGCCACCGCGCCCGCGCATGCGCCGTAGCCACCGCGCCCGCGCATGCGCAGTAGTCCCCGCGCCCGCGCATGCGCAGTAGCACCCGCGCCCGCGCATGCGCCGTAGCCACCGCGCCCGCGCATGCGCCGTAGACCCCGCGCATGCGCAGTAGCACGCGCGCCCGCGCATGCGCAGTAGCCACCGCGCCCGCGCATGCGCAGTAGCCACCGCGCCCGCGCATGCGCCGTAGCCACCGCGCCCGCGCATGCGCAGTAGCACCCGCGCCCGCGCATGCGCAGTAGCCACCGCGCCCGCGCATGCGCCGTAGCCCCCGCGCCCGCGCATGCGCAGTAGCCCCCGCGCCCGCGCATGCGTAGTAGCACCCGCGCCCGCGCATGCGCCGTAGCCACCGCGCCCGCGCATGCGCCGTAGCCCCCGCGCATGCGCAGTAGCACCCGCGCCCGCGCATGCGCAGTAGCCACCGCGCCCGCGCATGCGCCGTAGCCACCGCGCCCGCGCATGCGCCGTAGCCACCGCGCCCGCGCATGCGCAGTAGCCACCGCGCCCGAGCATGCCCCGTAGCCACCGCGCCCGCGCATGCGCCGTAGCCACCGAGCCCGCGCATGCGCAGTACACCCCGCGCCCGCGCATGCGCAGTAGCCACCGCGCCCGCGCATGCGCCGTAGCCCCCGCGCCCGCGCATGCGCAGTAGCCACCGCGCCCGGGCATGCGCAGTAGCCACCGCGCCCGCGCATGCGCCGTAGACCCCGCGCCCGCGCATGCGCAGTAGCCACCGCGACCGCGCATGCGTAGTAGCACCCGATCCCGCGCATGCGCCGTAGCCACCGCGCCCGCGCATGCGCCGTAGCCACGGCGCCCGCGCATGCGCCGTAGCCCCCGCGCCCGCGCATGCGCAGTAGCCACCGGGCCCGCGCATGCGCAGTATCCCCCGCGCCCGCGCAAGCGCCGTAACCCCCGCGCCCGCGCATGCGCCGGACCAGCCGCGCCCGCGCATGCGCAGTAGCCCCCGCGCCCGCGCATGCGCCGTAGACCCCGCGCCCGCGCATGCGCCGTAGCCACCGCGCCCACGCCCGAGCATGCGCCGTAGCCCCCGCGCCCGCGCATGCGCCGTAGCCACCGCGCCCGCGCATGCGCCGTAGCCCCCGCGCCCGCGCATGCGCAGTAGCCACTTCGCCCGCGCATGCGCCGTAGCCACCGCGCCCGCGCATGCGCAGTAGCCCACACCCTCGCGCATGCGCAGTAGCCACCGCGCCCGCGCATGCGCCGCAGCCACCGCGCCCGCGCATGCGCCGTAGCCCCCGCGCCCGCGCATGCGCAGTAGCCACCGCGCCCGCGCATGCGTAGTAGCACCCGATCCCGCGCATGCGCCGTAGCCCCCGCGCCCGCGCATGCGCCGTAGCCACCGCGCCCGCGCATGCGCAGTAGCCCCCGCGCCCGCGCATGCGCAGTAGCACCCGCGCCCGCGCATGCGCCGTAGCCACCGCGCCCGCGCATGCGCCGTAGACCCCGCGCATGCGCAGTAGCACGCGCGCCCGCGCATGCGCAGTAGCCACCGCGCTGGCGCATGCGCAGTAGCCACCGCGCCCGCGCATGCGCCGTAGCCACCGCGCCCGCGCATGCGCAGTACACCCCGCGCCCGCGCATGCGCAGTAGCCACCGCGCCCGCGCATGCGCCGTAGCCACCGCGCCCGCGCATGCGCAGTAGCCACCGCGCCCGCGCATGCGTAGTAGCACCCGCGCCCGCGCATGCGCCGTAGCCACCGCGCCCGCGCATGCGCCGTAGACCCCGCGCATGCGCAGTAGCACCCGCGCCCGCGCATGCGCAGTAGCCACCGCGCCCGCGCATGCGCCGTAGCCACCGCGCCCGCGCATGCGCCGTAGCCACCGCGCCCGCGCATGCGCAGTACACCCCACGCCCGCGCATGCGCAGTAGCCACCGCGCCCCCGCATGCGCAGTAGCCACCGCGCCCCCGCATGCGCAGTAGCCCCCGCGCCCGCGCATGCGCAGTAGCCCCCGCGCCCGCGCATGTGCCGTAGCCACCGCGCCCGCGCATGCGCAGTAGCCACCGCGCCCGCGCATGCGCAGTAGCCACCGCGCCCGTGCGGGCGTGCCGAGTGGGGGCTCCGCGCAGAGGGGCAGCGCGCCCGCGCATGATGCGCAGAGGTTTCTTTCGGACCTGGGCTGCATTTCCATCCCCCGCTCTGGGAGTCACCCGGTGCGTTAGGAGCGAGCCGATCCCGCTCCCTGAGACACAAGGGCTTGCTCGAGGAGACTGTTCCTGTTCCTCTCTTCCAGCCACTCTGCTCTCCCCAAAACACCCATTTCCTCGGAGCTCCTCTGCAACTGCATTTCCATGGACCCAGGGCTCCAGAAGCTGCAGAGTCGTGCAATGGGGTTTTTTTGGGAAGGGACCTTAAGCTCTTGCACTTCCACCTCTGTCATGAGAATCTCAGGGCTCTAAGACTCACAGAACCATTTGGGCTTGGAAGGACCTTCAAGCTCATCCAGTGCCAGCGCTGCCACGGGCAGGGACACCTCCCACTGTCCCGGGCTGCTCCCAGCCCCAGTGTGCAGCCTGGCCTGGAACATTCCAGGGCATCCAGGGGCAAATCCCCCTCTCTGGGCAGACAGAAGGAGCTAAACCTGGCTATTCCTGAGGGAGTGATGGCAGCACAGCCGAGTCCTGCATCCCTGATTCCCACGGGGAATCTCCATGTCCTTCCTGCTATGGGATCCAGGAGTTGCAGTAGGATTTTTGTGTTTGGTGCTGCATTCCCAGCATGGGCAGAAGCTGTCACGCTCGGAAACACAGCCAGTGTGACAAGGTTTTGCTCCCTTTCTGCTTTGTTTTTGCTGTGTTTTGTTTCTCTCGACAGCTGGCTTAGAACTTGTGTGTTGCTGTTTAGACATCAAGCTTTGGGGCTGAGGTTTTTTTATTCCCAAGTGCTTGCTGGCAGTAAAAATACACTTCACATCTGCAGTGTGTGCACGTGGCTTGGGCTGTGGATTCACACTTCTGGGGCAAAAAGAAGTCCCTTCACACCTGTGCTGCTGGTGGTGTCCCCTGTGAGAAGTTTGGTGGCTCGTTTGTGGCTCTCTCAGTTGTTCCCTTTCACAGAGCTCGGCATTTCTCCCCTTTTCAGTTTCATCCTGCAGAGCTTCGTTCCTGCTGCCGCAGCGTGTTCTGAACCCTCCGCTCGCAGCCTGGGGGTGCCTTTTGTGCTGCTCCTCCGTGGGGCTGCCTTGAGAGCGGAATCAAGGTTGGAAAAGACCTCGGAGATCACTGAGTGCAACCAGCACCAGCACGGCCGGCGCTGACCACGTCCGCCCATGCCACAGCCACAGGTGTTGGAGCACTCCCAGGGGTGGGCACTCCAAACCTCCCTGGGCAGCTGTGCCAAGGCCTGAGCGCCCTTTCCATGGAGGAATTTCCCCAATATCCACCCTGAGCCTCCCCTGGCCCAGCCTGAGGCCGTTCCCTCTCCTCCTGTCCCTGTTCCCTGCGAGCAGAGCCCGACCCCCCCGGCTGCTCCCTCCTGTCAGGGACTTGTCCAGAGCCACAAGGTCCCCCCTGAGCCTCCTTTGCTCCGGGCTGTGCCCCTTTCCCAGCTCTCTCAGGAACTCTCCAGCCCCTTGCCAGCTCCGTTCCCTTGCCTGGACTCGCTCCAGCCCCTCCGTGTCCCTCTTGTCCCAGAGGTGCTGCCAGCACTGCAGGTGCCCCAGCAGTGCCAGCACAGGGACGGGCCCAGCGCCCCGCGCATGCGCAGTGGGGGGTGAGGGGGGCCCAGTTCTCCCGCGCATGCGCAGTAGCCACCGCGCCCGCGCATGCGCCGTAGCCACCGCGCCCGCGCATGCGCAGTAGCCACCGCGCCCGAGCATGCCCCGTAGCCACCGCGCCCGCGCATGCGCAGTAGCCACCGCGCCCGCGCATGCGCCGTAGCCCCCGCGCCCGCGCATGCGCAGTAGCCCCCGCGCCCGCGCATGCGTAGTAGCCACCGCGCCCGCGCATGCGCAGTACACCCCGCGCCCGCGCATGCGCAGTAGCCACCGCGCCCGCGCATGCGCCGTAGCCCCCGCGCCCGCGCATGCGCAGTAGCCCCCGCGCCCGCGCATGCGTAGTAGCCCCCGCGCCCGCGCATGTGCCGTAGCCACCGCGCCCGCGCATGCGCCGTAGCGCCCGCGCCCGCGCATGCGCAGTAGCCCCCGCGCCCGCGCATGCGTAGTAGCCACCGCGCCCGAGCATGCGCAGTACACCCCGCGCCCGCGCATGCGCAGTAGCCACCGCGCCCGCGCATGCGCCGTAGCCCCCGCGCCCGCGCATGCGCAGTAGCCCCCGCGCCCGCGCATGCGCAGTAGCACCCGCGCCCGCGCATGCGCCGTAGCCACCGCGCCCGCGCATGCGCCGTAGACCCCGCGCATGCGCAGTAGCACGCGCGCCCGCGCATGCGCAGTAGCCACCGCGCTGGCGCATGCGCAGTAGCCACCGCGCCCGCGCATGCGCCGTAGCCACCGCGCCCGCGCATGCGCAGTACACCCCGCGCCCGCGCATGCGCAGTAGCCACCGCGCCCGCGCATGCGCCGTAGCCCCCGCGCCCGCGCATGCGCAGTAGCCCCCGCGCCCGCGCATGCGTAGTAGCACCCGCGCCCGCGCATGCGCCGTAGCCACCGCGCCCGCGCATGCGCCGTAGACCCCGCGCATGCGCAGTAGCACCCGCGCCCGCGCATGCGCAGTAGCCACCGCGCCCGCGCATGCGCCGTAGCCACCGCGCCCGCGCATGCGCCGTAGCCACCGCGCCCGCGCATGCGCAGTACACCCCACGCCCGCGCATGCGCAGTAGCCACCGCGCCCCCGCATGCGCAGTAGCCACCGCGCCCCCGCATGCGCAGTAGCCCCCGCGCCCGCGCATGCGCAGTAGCCCCCGCGCCCGCGCATGTGCCGTAGCCACCGCGCCCGCGCATGCGCCGTAGCCACCGCGCCCGCGCATGCGCAGTAGCCCCCGCGCCCGCGCATGTGCCGTAGCCACCGCGCCCGCGCATGCGCAGTAGCCACCGCGCCCGCGCATGCGCAGTAGCCACCGCGCCCGTGCGGGCGTGCCGAGTGGGGGCTCCGCGCAGAGGGGCAGCGCGCCCGCGCATGATGCGCAGAGGTTTCTTTCGGACCTGGGCTGCATTTCCATCCCCCGCTCTGGGAGTCACCCGGTGCGTTAGGAGCGAGCCGATCCCGCTCCCTGAGACACAAGGGCTTGCTCGAGGAGACTGTTCCTGTTCCTCTCTTCCAGCCACTCTGCTCTCCCCAAAACACCCATTTCCTCGGAGCTCCTCTGCAACTGCATTTCCATGGACCCAGGGCTCCAGAAGCTGCAGAGTCGTGCAATGGGGTTTTTTTGGGAAGGGACCTTAAGCTCTTGCACTTCCACCTCTGTCATGAGAATCTCAGGGCTCTAAGACTCACAGAACCATTTGGGCTTGGAAGGACCTTCAAGCTCATCCAGTGCCAGCGCTGCCACGGGCAGGGACACCTCCCACTGTCCCGGGCTGCTCCCAGCCCCAGTGTGCAGCCTGGCCTGGAACATTCCAGGGCATCCAGGGGCAAATCCCCCTCTCTGGGCAGACAGAAGGAGCTAAACCTGGCTATTCCTGAGGGAGTGATGGCAGCACAGCCGAGTCCTGCATCCCTGATTCCCACGGGGAATCTCCATGTCCTTCCTGCTATGGGATCCAGGAGTTGCAGTAGGATTTTTGTGTTTGGTGCTGCATTCCCAGCATGGGCAGAAGCTGTCACGCTCGGAAACACAGCCAGTGTGACAAGGTTTTGCTCCCTTTCTGCTTTGTTTTTGCTGTGTTTTGTTTCTCTCGACAGCTGGCTTAGAACTTGTGTGTTGCTGTTTAGACATCAAGCTTTGGGGCTGAGGTTTTTTTATTCCCAAGTGCTTGCTGGCAGTAAAAATACACTTCACATCTGCAGTGTGTGCACGTGGCTTGGGCTGTGGATTCACACTTCTGGGGCAAAAAGAAGTCCCTTCACACCTGTGCTGCTGGTGGTGTCCCCTGTGAGAAGTTTGGTGGCTCGTTTGTGGCTCTCTCAGTTGTTCCCTTTCACAGAGCTCGGCATTTCTCCCCTTTTCAGTTTCATCCTGCAGAGCTTCGTTCCTGCTGCCGCAGCGTGTTCTGAACCCTCCGCTCGCAGCCTGGGGGTGCCTTTTGTGCTGCTCCTCCGTGGGGCTGCCTTGAGAGCGGAATCAAGGTTGGAAAAGACCTCGGAGATCACTGAGTGCAACCAGCACCAGCACGGCCGGCGCTGACCACGTCCGCCCATGCCACAGCCACAGGTGTTGGAGCACTCCCAGGGGTGGGCACTCCAAACCTCCCTGGGCAGCTGTGCCAAGGCCTGAGCGCCCTTTCCATGGAGGAATTTCCCCAATATCCACCCTGAGCCTCCCCTGGCCCAGCCTGAGGCCGTTCCCTCTCCTCCTGTCCCTGTTCCCTGCGAGCAGAGCCCGACCCCCCCGGCTGCTCCCTCCTGTCAGGGACTTGTCCAGAGCCACAAGGTCCCCCCTGAGCCTCCTTTGCTCCGGGCTGTGCCCCTTTCCCAGCTCTCTCAGGAACTCTCCAGCCCCTTGCCAGCTCCGTTCCCTTGCCTGGACTGGCTCCAGCCCCTCCGTGTCCCTCTTGTCCCAGAGGTGCTGCCAGCACTGCAGGTGCCCCAGCAGTGCCAGCACAGGGACGGGCCCAGCGCCCCGCGCATGCGCAGTGGGGGGTGAGGGGGGCCCAGTTCTCCCGCGCATGCGCAGTGGTGTGGGGGTAGGGCCAGCGCGCCCGCGCATGCGTAGTAGCACCCGCGCCCCCGCATGCGCCGTAGCCACCGCGCCCGCGCATGCGCCGTAGACCCCGCGCATGCGCAGTAGCACCCGCGCCCGCGCATGCGCAGTAGCCACCGCGCCCGCGCATGCGCCGTAGCCCCCGCGCCCGCGCATGCGCAGTAGCCCCCGCGCCCGCGCATGCGTAGTAGCCACCGCGCCCGCGCATGCGCAGTACACCCCGCGCCCGCGCATGCGCAGTAGCCACCGCGCCCGCGCATGCGCCGTAGCCCCCGCGCCCGCGCATGCGCAGTAGTCCCCGCGCCCGCGCATGCGCAGTAGCACCCGCGCCCGCGCATGCGCCGTAGCCACCGCGCCCGCGCATGCGCCGTAGACCCCGCGCATGCGCAGTAGCACGCGCGCCCGCGCATGCGCAGTAGCCACCGCGCCCGCGCATGCGCAGTAGCCACCGCGCCCGCGCATGCGCCGTAGCCACCGCGCCCGCGCATGCGCAGTAGCACCCGCGCCCGCGCATGCGCAGTAGCCACCGCGCCCGCGCATGCGCCGTAGCCCCCGCGCCCGCGCATGCGCAGTAGCCCCCGCGCCCGCGCATGCGTAGTAGCACCCGCGCCCGCGCATGCGCCGTAGCCACCGCGCCCGCGCATGCGCCGTAGCCCCCGCGCATGCGCAGTAGCACCCGCGCCCGCGCATGCGCAGTAGCCACCGCGCCCGCGCATGCGCCGTAGCCACCGCGCCCGCGCATGCGCCGTAGCCACCGCGCCCGCGCATGCGCAGTAGCCACCGCGCCCGAGCATGCCCCGTAGCCACCGCGCCCGCGCATGCGCCGTAGCCACCGAGCCCGCGCATGCGCAGTACACCCCGCGCCCGCGCATGCGCAGTAGCCACCGCGCCCGCGCATGCGCCGTAGCCCCCGCGCCCGCGCATGCGCAGTAGCCACCGCGCCCGGGCATGCGCAGTAGCCACCGCGCCCGCGCATGCGCCGTAGACCCCGCGCCCGCGCATGCGCAGTAGCCACCGCGACCGCGCATGCGTAGTAGCACCCGATCCCGCGCATGCGCCGTAGCCACCGCGCCCGCGCATGCGCCGTAGCCACGGCGCCCGCGCATGCGCCGTAGCCCCCGCGCCCGCGCATGCGCAGTAGCCACCGGGCCCGCGCATGCGCAGTATCCCCCGCGCCCGCGCAAGCGCCGTAACCCCCGCGCCCGCGCATGCGCCGGACCAGCCGCGCCCGCGCATGCGCAGTAGCCCCCGCGCCCGCGCATGCGCCGTAGACCCCGCGCCCGCGCATGCGCCGTAGCCACCGCGCCCACGCCCGAGCATGCGCAGTAGCCACCGCGCCCGCGCATGCGCCGTAGCCACCGCGCCCGCGCATGCGCCGTAGCCCCCGCGCCCGCGCATGCGCAGTAGCCACTTCGCCCGCGCATGCGCCGTAGCCACCGCGCCCGCGCATGCGCAGTAGCCCACACCCTCGCGCATGCGCAGTAGCCACCGCGCCCGCGCATGCGCCGCAGCCACCGCGCCCGCGCATGCGCCGTAGCCCCCGCGCCCGCGCATGCGCAGTAGCCACCGCGCCCGCGCATGCGTAGTAGCACCCGATCCCGCGCATGCGCCGTAGCCCCCGCGCCCGCGCATGCGCCGTAGCCACCGCGCCCGCGCATGCGCAGTAGCCCCCGCGCCCGCGCATGCGCAGTAGCACCCGCGCCCGCGCATGCGCCGTAGCCACCGCGCCCGCGCATGCGCCGTAGACCCCGCGCATGCGCAGTAGCACGCGCGCCCGCGCATGCGCAGTAGCCACCGCGCTGGCGCATGCGCAGTAGCCACCGCGCCCGCGCATGCGCCGTAGCCACCGCGCCCGCGCATGCGCAGTACACCCCGCGCCCGCGCATGCGCAGTAGCCACCGCGCCCGCGCATGCGCCGTAGCCACCGCGCCCGCGCATGCGCAGTAGCCACCGCGCCCGCGCATGCGTAGTAGCACCCGCGCCCGCGCATGCGCCGTAGCCACCGCGCCCGCGCATGCGCCGTAGACCCCGCGCATGCGCAGTAGCACCCGCGCCCGCGCATGCGCAGTAGCCACCGCGCCCGCGCATGCGCCGTAGCCACCGCGCCCGCGCATGCGCCGTAGCCACCGCGCCCGCGCATGCGCAGTACACCCCACGCCCGCGCATGCGCAGTAGCCACCGCGCCCCCGCATGCGCAGTAGCCACCGCGCCCCCGCATGCGCAGTAGCCCCCGCGCCCGCGCATGCGCAGTAGCCCCCGCGCCCGCGCATGTGCCGTAGCCACCGCGCCCGCGCATGCGCAGTAGCCACCGCGCCCGCGCATGCGCAGTAGCCACCGCGCCCGTGCGGGCGTGCCGAGTGGGGGCTCCGCGCAGAGGGGCAGCGCGCCCGCGCATGATGCGCAGAGGTTTCTTTCGGACCTGGGCTGCATTTCCATCCCCCGCTCTGGGAGTCACCCGGTGCGTTAGGAGCGAGCCGATCCCGCTCCCTGAGACACAAGGGCTTGCTCGAGGAGACTGTTCCTGTTCCTCTCTTCCAGCCACTCTGCTCTCCCCAAAACACCCATTTCCTCGGAGCTCCTCTGCAACTGCATTTCCATGGACCCAGGGCTCCAGAAGCTGCAGAGTCGTGCAATGGGGTTTTTTTGGGAAGGGACCTTAAGCTCTTGCACTTCCACCTCTGTCATGAGAATCTCAGGGCTCTAAGACTCACAGAACCATTTGGGCTTGGAAGGACCTTCAAGCTCATCCAGTGCCAGCGCTGCCACGGGCAGGGACACCTCCCACTGTCCCGGGCTGCTCCCAGCCCCAGTGTGCAGCCTGGCCTGGAACATTCCAGGGCATCCAGGGGCAAATCCCCCTCTCTGGGCAGACAGAAGGAGCTAAACCTGGCTATTCCTGAGGGAGTGATGGCAGCACAGCCGAGTCCTGCATCCCTGATTCCCACGGGGAATCTCCATGTCCTTCCTGCTATGGGATCCAGGAGTTGCAGTAGGATTTTTGTGTTTGGTGCTGCATTCCCAGCATGGCAGAAGCTGTCACGCTCGGAAACACAGCCAGTGTGACAAGGTTTTGCTCCCTTTCTGCTTTTTTTTTGCTGTGTTTTGTTTCTCTCGACAGCTGGCTTAGAACTTGTGTGTTGCTGTTTAGACATCAAGCTTTGGGGCTGAGGTTTTTTTATTCCCAAGTGCTTGCTGGCAGTAAAAATACACTTCACATCTGCAGTGTGTGCACGTGGCTTGGGCTGTGGATTCACACTTCTGGGGCAAAAAGAAGTCCCTTCACACCTGTGCTGCTGGTGGTGTCCCCTGTGAGAAGTTTGGTGGCTCGTTTGTGGCTCTCTCAGTTGTTCCCTTTCACAGAGCTCGGCATTTCTCCCCTTTTCAGTTTCATCCTGCAGAGCTTCGTTCCTGCTGCCGCAGCGTGTTCTGAACCCTCCGCTCGCAGCCTGGGGGTGCCTTTTGTGCTGCTCCTCCGTGGGGCTGCCTTGAGAGCGGAATCAAGGTTGGAAAAGACCTCGGAGATCACTGAGTGCAACCAGCACCAGCACGGCCGGCGCTGACCACGTCCGCCCATGCCACAGCCACAGGTGTTGGAGCACTCCCAGGGGTGGGCACTCCAAACCTCCCTGGGCAGCTGTGCCAAGGCCTGAGCGCCCTTTCCATGGAGGAATTTCCCCAATATCCACCCTGAGCCTCCCCTGGCCCAGCCTGAGGCCGTTCCCTCTCCTCCTGTCCCTGTTCCCTGCGAGCAGAGCCCGACCCTCCCGGCTGCTCCCTCCTGTCAGGGACTTGTCCAGAGCCACAAGGTCCCCCCTGAGCCTCCTTTGCTCCGGGCTGTGCCCCTTTCCCAGCTCTCTCAGGAACTCTCCAACCCCTTGCCAGCTCCGTTCCCTTGCCTGGACTGGCTCCAGCCCCTCCGTGTCCCTCTTGTCCCAGAGGTGCTGCCAGCACTGCAGGTGCCCCAGCAGTGCCAGCACAGGGACGGGCCCAGCGCCCCGCGCATGCGCAGTGGGGGGTGAGGGGGGCCCAGTTCTCCCGCGCATGCGCAGTAGCCACCGCGCCCGCGCATGCGCCGTAGCCACCGCGCCCGCGCATGCGCAGTAGCCACCGCGCCCGAGCATGCCCCGTAGCCACCGCGCCCGCGCATGCGCCGTAGCCACCGAGCCCGCGCATGCGCAGTACACCCCGCGCCCGCGCATGCGCAGTAGCCACCGCGCCCGCGCATGCGCCGTAGCCCCCGCGCCCGCGCATGCGCCGTAGCCACCGCGCCCGGGCATGCGCAGTAGCCACCGCGCCCGCGCATGCGCCGTAGACCCCGCGCCCGCGCATGCGCAGTAGCCACCGCGACCGCGCATGCGTAGTAGCACCCGATCCCGCGCATGCGCCGTAGCCACCGCGCCCGCGCATGCGCCGTAGCCACGGCGCCCGCGCATGCGCCGTAGCCCCCGCGCCCGCGCATGCGCAGTAGCCACCGGGCCCGCGCATGCGCAGTATCCCCCGCGCCCGCGCAAGCGCCGTAACCCCCGCGCCCGCGCATGCGCCGGACCAGCCGCGCCCGCGCATGCGCAGTAGCCCCCGCGCCCGCTCATGCGCCGTAGACCCCGCGCCCGCGCATGCGCCGTAGCCACCGCGCTCACGCCCGAGCATGCGCCGTAGCCCCCGCGCCCGCGCATGCGCCGTAGCCACCGCGCCCGCGCATGCGCAGTAGCCACTTCGCCCGAGCATGCGCCGTAGCCCCCGCGCCCGCGCATGCGCAGTAGCCACTTCGCCCGCGCATGCGCCGTAGCCACCGCGCCCGCGCATGCGCAGTAGCCCACACCCTCGCGCATGCGCAGTAGCCACCGCGCCCGCGCATGCGCCGCAGCCACCGCGCCCGCGCATGCGCCGTAGCCCCCGCGCCCGCGCATGCGCAGTAGCCACCGCGCCCGCGCATGCGTAGTAGCACCCGATCCCGCGCATGCGCCGTAGCCCCCGCGCCCGCGCATGCGCCGTAGCCACCGCGCCCGCGCATGCGCAGTACACCCCGCGCCCGCGCATGCGCAGTAGCCACCGCGCCCGCGCATGCGCCGTAGCCACCGCGCCCGCGCATGCGCCGTAGCCCCCGCGCCCGCGCATGCGTAGTAGCACCCGCGCCCGCGCATGCGCCGTAGCCACCGCGCCCGCGCATGCGCCGTAGACCCCGCGCATGCGCAGTAGCACGCGCGCCCGCGCATGCGCCGTAGCCACCGCGCCCGCGCATGCGCAGTACACCCCGCGCCCGCGCATGCCCCGTAGCCACCGCGCCCGCGCATGCGCCGTAGCCCCCGCGCCCGCGCATGCGTAGTAGCACCCGCGCCCGCGCATGCGCCGTAGCCACCGCGCCCGCGCATGCGCCGTAGACCCCGCGCATGCGCAGTACCACGCGCGCCCGCGCATGCGCAGTAGCCACCGCGCCCGCGCATGCGCGGTAGCCACCGCGCCCGCGCATGCGCCGTAGCCACCGCGCCCGCGCATGCGCAGTACACCCCACGCCCGCGCATGCGCAGTAGCCACCGCGCCCCCGCATGCGCAGTAGCCACCGCGCCCCCGCATGCGCAGTAGCCCCCGCGCCCGCGCATGCGCAGTAGCCCCCGCGCCCGCGCATGTGCCGTAGCCACCGCGCCCGCGCATGCGCAGTAGCCACCGCGCCCGCGCATGCGCAGTAGCCACCGCGCCCGTGCGGGCGTGCCGAGTGGGGGCTCCGCGCAGAGGGGCAGCGCGCCCGCGCATGATGCGCAGAGGTTTCTTTCGGACCTGGGCTGCATTTCCATCCCCCGCTCTGGGAGTCACCCGGTGCGTTAGGAGCGAGCCGATCCCGCTCCCTGAGACACAAGGGCTTGCTCGAGGAGACTGTTCCTGTTCCTCTCTTCCAGCCACTCTGCTCTCCCCAAAACACCCATTTCCTCGGAGCTCCTCTGCAACTGCATTTCCATGGACCCAGGGCTCCAGAAGCTGCAGAGTCGTGCAATGGGGTTTTTTTGGGAAGGGACCTTAAGCTCTTGCACTTCCACCTCTGTCATGAGAATCTCAGGGCTCTAAGACTCACAGAACCATTTGGGCTTGGAAGGACCTTCAAGCTCATCCAGTGCCAGCGCTGCCACGGGCAGGGACACCTCCCACTGTCCCGGGCTGCTCCCAGCCCCAGTGTGCAGCCTGGCCTGGAACATTCCAGGGCATCCAGGGGCAAATCCCCCTCTCTGGGCAGACAGAAGGAGCTAAACCTGGCTATTCCTGAGGGAGTGATGGCAGCACAGCCGAGTCCTGCATCCCTGATTCCCACGGGGAATCTCCATGTCCTTCCTGCTATGGGATCCAGGAGTTGCAGTAGGATTTTTGTGTTTGGTGCTGCATTCCCAGCATGGGCAGAAGCTGTCACGCTCGGAAACACAGCCAGTGTGACAAGGTTTTGCTCCCTTTCTGCTTTGTTTTTGCTGTGTTTTGTTTCTCTCGACAGCTGGCTTAGAACTTGTGTGTTGCTGTTTAGACATCAAGCTTTGGGGCTGAGGTTTTTTTATTCCCAAGTGCTTGCTGGCAGTAAAAATACACTTCACATCTGCAGTGTGTGCACGTGGCTTGGGCTGTGGATTCACACTTCTGGGGCAAAAAGAAGTCCCTTCACACCTGTGCTGCTGGTGGTGTCCCCTGTGAGAAGTTTGGTGGCTCGTTTGTGGCTCTCTCAGTTGTTCCCTTTCACAGAGCTCGGCATTTCTCCCCTTTTCAGTTTCATCCTGCAGAGCTTCGTTCCTGCTGCCGCAGCGTGTTCTGAACCCTCCGCTCGCAGCCTGGGGGTGCCTTTTGTGCTGCTCCTCCGTGGGGCTGCCTTGAGAGCGGAATCAAGGTTGGAAAAGACCTCGGAGATCACTGAGTGCAACCAGCACCAGCACGGCCGGCGCTGACCACGTCCGCCCATGCCACAGCCACAGGTGTTGGAGCACTCCCAGGGGTGGGCACTCCAAACCTCCCTGGGCAGCTGTGCCAAGGCCTGAGCGCCCTTTCCATGGAGGAATTTCCCCAATATCCACCCTGAGCCTCCCCTGGCCCAGCCTGAGGCCGTTCCCTCTCCTCCTGTCCCTGTTCCCTGGGAGCAGAGCCCGACCCCCCCGGCTGCTCCCTCCTGTCAGGGACTTGTCCAGAGCCACAAGGTCCCCCCTGAGCCTCCTTTGCTCCGGGCTGTGCCCCTTTCCCAGCTCTCTCAGGAACTCTCCAACCCCTTGCCAGCTCCGTTCCCTTGCCTGGACTGGCTCCAGCCCCTCCGTGTCCCTCTTGTCCCAGAGGTGCTGCCAGCACTGCAGGTGCCCCAGCAGTGCCAGCACAGGGACGGGCCCAGCGCCCCGCGCATGCGCAGTGGGGGGTGAGGGGGGCCCAGTTCTCCCGCGCATGCGCAGTGGTGTGGGGGTAGGGCCAGCGCGTCCGCGCATGCGTAGTAGCACCCGCGCCCGCGCATTCGCAGTAGCCACCGCGCCCGCGCATGCGCCGTAGCCCCCGCGCCCGCGCATGCGCAGTAGCCCCCGCGCCCGCGCATGCGTAGTAGCCCCCGCGCCCGCGCATGCGCCGTAGCCACCGCGCCCGCGCATGCGCCGTAGACCCCGCGCATGCGCAGTAGCACCCGCGCCCGCGCATGCGCAGTAGCCACCGCGCCCGCGCATGCGCCGTAGCCACCGCGCCCGCGCATGCGCCGTAGACCCCGCGCCCGCGCATGCGCCGTAGCCACCGCGCCCACGCCCGAGCATGCGCCGTAGCCCCCGCGCCCGCGCATTCGCAGTAGCCCCCGCGCCCGCGCATGCGCAGTAGCCCCCGCGCCCGCGCATGCGTAGTAGCCCCCGCGCCCGCGCATGCGCCGTAGCCACCGCGCCCGCGCATGCGCCGTAGACCCCGCGCATGCGCAGTAGCACCCGCGCCCGCGCATGCGCAGTAGCCCCCGCGCCCGCGCATGCGCAGTAGCCCCCGCGCCCGCGCATGCGTAGTAGCACCCGCGCCCGCGCATGCGCCGTAGCCACCGCGCCCGCGCATGCGCCGTAGACCCCGCGCATGCGCAGTAGCACCCGCGCCCGCGCATGCGCAGTAGCCACCGCGCCCGCGCATGCGCCGTAGCCACCGCGCCCGCGCATGCGCCGTAGCCACCGCGCCCGCGCATGCGCAGTACACCCCACGCCCGCGCATGCGCAGTAGCCACCGCGCCCCCGCATGCGCAGTAGCCACCGCGCCCGCGCATGCGCAGTAGCCCCCGCGCCCGCGCATGCGCAGTAGCCCCCGCGCCCGCGCATGTGCCGTAGCCACCGCGCCCGCGCATGCGCCGTAGCGCCCGCGCCCGCGCATGCGCAGTAGCCCCCGCGCCCGCGCATGCGTAGTAGCCACCGCGCCCGAGCATGCGCAGTACACCCCGCACCCGCGCATGCGCAGTAGCCACCGCGCCCGCGCATGCGCCGTAGCCCCCGCGCCCGCGCATGCGCAGTAGACCCCGCGCCCGCGCATGCGCAGTAGCACCCGCGCCCGCGCATGCGCCGTAGCCACCGCGCCCGCGCATGCGCCGTAGACCCCGCGCATGCGCAGTAGCACGCGCGCCCGCGCATGCGCAGTAGCCACCGCGCTGGCGCATGCGCAGTAGCCACCGCGCCCGCGCATGCGCCGTAGCCACCGCGCCCGCGCATGCGCCGTACACCCCGCGCCCGCGCATGCGCAGTACACCCCGCGCCCGCGCATGCGCCGTAGCCACCGCGCCCGCGCATGCGCAGTAGCCCCCGCGCCCTCGCATGCGTAGTAGCACCCGCGCCCGCGCATGCGCCGTAGCCACCGCGCCCGCGCATGCGCCGTAGACCCCGCGCATGCGCAGTAGCACCCGCGCCCGCGCATGCGCAGTAGCCACCGCGCCCGCGCATGCACCGTAGCCACCGCGCCCGCGCATGCGCCGTAGCCACCGCGCCCGCGCATGCGCAGTACACCCCACGCCCGCGCATGCGCAGTAGCCACCGCGCCCCCGCATGCGCAGTAGCCACCGCGCCCCCGCATGCGCAGTAGCCCCCGCGCCCGCGCATGCGCAGTAGCCCCCGCGCCCGCGCATGTGCCGTAGCCACCGCGCCCGCGCATGCGCAGTAGCCACCGCGCCCGCGCATGCGCAGTAGCCACCGCGCCCGTGCGGGCGTGCCGAGTGGGGGCTCCGCGCAGAGGGGCAGCGCGCCCGCGCATGATGCGCAGAGGTTTCTTTCGGACCTGGGCTGCATTTCCATCCCCCGCTCTGGGAGTCACCCGGTGCGTTAGGAGCGAGCCGATCCCGCTCCCTGAGACACAAGGGCTTGCTCGAGGAGACTGTTCCTGTTCCTCTCTTCCAGCCACTCTGCTCTCCCCAAAACACCCATTTCCTCGGAGCTCCTCTGCAACTGCATTTCCATGGACCCAGGGCTCCAGAAGCTGCAGAGTCGTGCAATGGGGTTTTTTTGGGAAGGGACCTTAAGCTCTTGCACTTCCACCTCTGTCATGAGAATCTCAGGGCTCTAAGACTCACAGAACCATTTGGGCTTGGAAGGACCTTCAAGCTCATCCAGTGCCAGCGCTGCCACGGGCAGGGACACCTCCCACTGTCCCGGGCTGCTCCCAGCCCCAGTGTGCAGCCTGGCCTGGAACATTCCAGGGCATCCAGGGGCAAATCCCCCTCTCTGGGCAGACAGAAGGAGCTAAACCTGGCTATTCCTGAGGGAGTGATGGCAGCACAGCCGAGTCCTGCATCCCTGATTCCCACGGGGAATCTCCATGTCCTTCCTGCTATGGGATCCAGGAGTTGCAGTAGGATTTTTGTGTTTGGTGCTGCATTCCCAGCATGGGCAGAAGCTGTCACGCTCGGAAACACAGCCAGTGTGACAAGGTTTTGCTCCCTTTCTGCTTTGTTTTTGCTGTGTTTTGTTTCTCTCGACAGCTGGCTTAGAACTTGTGTGTTGCTGTTTAGACATCAAGCTTTGGGGCTGAGGTTTTTTTATTCCCAAGTGCTTGCTGGCAGTAAAAATACACTTCACATCTGCAGTGTGTGCACGTGGCTTGGGCTGTGGATTCACACTTCTGGGGCAAAAAGAAGTCCCTTCACACCTGTGCTGCTGGTGGTGTCCCCTGTGAGAAGTTTGGTGGCTCGTTTGTGGCTCTCTCAGTTGTTCCCTTTCACAGAGCTCGGCATTTCTCCCCTTTTCAGTTTCATCCTGCAGAGCTTCGTTCCTGCTGCCGCAGCGTGTTCTGAACCCTCCGCTCGCAGCCTGGGGGTGCCTTTTGTGCTGCTCCTCCGTGGGGCTGCCTTGAGAGCGGAATCAAGGTTGGAAAAGACCTCGGAGATCACTGAGTGCAACCAGCACCAGCACGGCCGGCGCTGACCACGTCCGCCCATGCCACAGCCACAGGTGTTGGAGCACTCCCAGGGGTGGGCACTCCAAACCTCCCTGGGCAGCTGTGCCAAGGCCTGAGCGCCCTTTCCATGGAGGAATTTCCCCAATATCCACCCTGAGCCTCCCCTGGCCCAGCCTGAGGCCGTTCCCTCTCCTCCTGTCCCTGTTCCCTGCGAGCAGAGCCCGACCCCCCCGGCTGCTCCCTCCTGTCAGGGACTTGTCCAGAGCCACAAGGTCCCCCCTGAGCCTCCTTTGCTCCGGGCTGTGCCCCTTTCCCAGCTCTCTCAGGAACTCTCCAGCCCCTTGCCAGCTCCGTTCCCTTGCCTGGACTCGCTCCAGCCCCTCCGTGTCCCTCTTGTCCCAGAGGTGCTGCCAGCACTGCAGGTGCCCCAGCAGTGCCAGCACAGGGACGGGCCCAGCGCCCCGCGCATGCGCAGTGGGGGGTGAGGGGGGCCCAGTTCTCCCGCGCATGCGCAGTGGTGTGGGGGTAGGGCCAGCGCGTCCGCGCATGCGTAGTAGCACCCGCGCCCGCGCATGCGCAGTAGCCACCGCGCCCGCGCATGCGCCGTAGCCCCCGCGCCCGCGCATGCGCAGTAGCCCCCGCGCCCGCGCATGCGTAGTAGCACCCGCGCCCGCGCATGCGCCGTAGACCCCGCGCATGCGCAGTAGCACCCGCGCCCGCGCATGCGCAGTAGCCACCGCGCCCGCGCATGCGCCGTAGCCACCGCGCCCGCGCATGCGCCGTAGCCACCGCGCCCGCGCATGCGCAGTACACCCCACGCCCGCGCATGCGCAGTAGCCACCGCGCCCCCGCATGCGCAGTAGCCACCGCGCCCCCGCATGCGCAGTAGCCCCCGCGCCCGCGCATGCGCAGTAGCCCCCGCGCCCGCGCATGTGCCGTAGCCACCGCGCCCGCGCATGCGCAGTAGCCACCGCGCCCGCGCATGCGCGGTAGCCACCGCGCCCGTGCGGGCGTGCCGAGTGGGGGCTCCGCGCAGAGGGGCAGCGCGCCCGCGCATGATGCGCAGAGGTTTCTTTCGGACCTGGGCTGCATTTCCATCCCCCGCTCTGGGAGTCACCCGGTGCGTTAGGAGCGAGCCGATCCCGCTCCCTGAGACACAAGGGCTTGCTCGAGGAGACTGTTCCTGTTCCTCTCTTCCAGCCACTCTGCTCTCCCCAAAACACCCATTTCCTCGGAGCTCCTCTGCAACTGCATTTCCATGGACCCAGGGCTCCAGAAGCTGCAGAGTCGTGCAATGGGGTTTTTTTGGGAAGGGACCTTAAGCTCTTGCACTTCCACCTCTGTCATGAGAATCTCAGGGCTCTAAGACTCACAGAACCATTTGGGCTTGGAAGGACCTTCAAGCTCATCCAGTGCCAGCGCTGCCACGGGCAGGGACACCTCCCACTGTCCCGGGCTGCTCCCAGCCCCAGTGTGCAGCCTGGCCTGGAACATTCCAGGGCATCCAGGGGCAAATCCCCCTCTCTGGGCAGACAGAAGGAGCTAAACCTGGCTATTCCTGAGGGAGTGATGGCAGCACAGCCGAGTCCTGCATCCCTGATTCCCACGGGGAATCTCCATGTCCTTCCTGCTATGGGATCCAGGAGTTGCAGTAGGATTTTTGTGTTTGGTGCTGCATTCCCAGCATGGGCAGAAGCTGTCACGCTCGGAAACACAGCCAGTGTGACAAGGTTTTGCTCCCTTTCTGCTTTGTTTTTGCTGTGTTTTGTTTCTCTCGACAGCTGGCTTAGAACTTGTGTGTTGCTGTTTAGACATCAAGCTTTGGGGCTGAGGTTTTTTTATTCCCAAGTGCTTGCTGGCAGTAAAAATACACTTCACATCTGCAGTGTGTGCACGTGGCTTGGGCTGTGGATTCACACTTCTGGGGCAAAAAGAAGTCCCTTCACACCTGTGCTGCTGGTGGTGTCCCCTGTGAGAAGTTTGGTGGCTCGTTTGTGGCTCTCTCAGTTGTTCCCTTTCACAGAGCTCGGCATTTCTCCCCTTTTCAGTTTCATCCTGCAGAGCTTCGTTCCTGCTGCCGCAGCGTGTTCTGAACCCTCCGCTCGCAGCCTGGGGGTGCCTTTTGTGCTGCTCCTCCGTGGGGCTGCCTTGAGAGCGGAATCAAGGTTGGAAAAGACCTCGGAGATCACTGAGTGCAACCAGCACCAGCACGGCCGGCGCTGACCACGTCCGCCCATGCCACAGCCACAGGTGTTGGAGCACTCCCAGGGGTGGGCACTCCAAACCTCCCTGGGCAGCTGTGCCAAGGCCTGAGCGCCCTTTCCATGGAGGAATTTCCCCAATATCCACCCTGAGCCTCCCCTGGCCCAGCCTGAGGCCGTTCCCTCTCCTCCTGTCCCTGTTCCCTGCGAGCAGAGCCCGACCCCCCCGGCTGCTCCCTCCTGTCAGGGACTTGTCCAGAGCCACAAGGTCCTCCCTGAGCCTCCTTTGCTCCGGGCTGTGCCCCTTTCCCAGCTCTCTCAGGAACTCTCCAGCCCCTTGCCAGCTCCGTTCCCTTGCCTGGACTCGCTCCAGCCCCTCCGTGTCCCTCTTGTCCCAGAGGTGCTGCCAGCACTGCAGGTGCCCCAGCAGTGCCAGCACAGGGACGGGCCCAGCGCCCCGCGCATGCGCAGTGGGGGGTGAGGGGGGCCCAGTTCTCCCGCGCATGCGCAGTGGTGTGGGGGTAGGGCCAGCGCGTCCGCGCATGCGTAGTAGCACCCGCGCCCCCGCATGCGCAGTAGCCACCGCGCCCGCGCATGCGCCGTAGCACCCGCGCCCGCGCATGCGCAGTAGCCCCCGCGCCCGCGCATGCGTAGTAGCACCCGCGCCCGCGCATGCGCCGTAGCCACCGCGCCCGCGCATGCGCCGTAGACCCCGCGCATGCGCAGTAGCACCCGCGCCCGCGCATGCGCAGTAGCCACCGCGCCCGCGCATGCGCCGTAGCCACCGCGCCCGCGCATGCGCCGTAGCCACCGCGCCCGCGCATGCGCAGTACACCCCACGCCCGCGCATGCGCAGTAGCCACCGCGCCCGCGCATGCGCAGTAGCCACCGCGCCCCCGCATGCGCAGTAGCCCCCGCGCCCGCGCATGCGCAGTAGCCCCCGCGCCCGCGCATGTGCCGTAGCCACCGCGCCCGCGCATGCGCAGTAGCCACCGCGCCCGCGCATGCGCAGTAGCCACCGCGCCCGCGCATGCGCCGTAGCCCCCGCGCCCGCGCATGCGCAGTAGCCCCCGCGCCCGCGCATGCGCAGTAGCACCCGCGCCCGCGCATGCGCCGTAGCCACCGCGCCCGCGCATGCGCCGTAGACCCCGCGCATGCGCAGTAGCACGCGCGCCCGCGCATGCGCAGTAGCCACCGCGCCCGCGCATGCGCAGTAGCCACCGCGCCCGCGCATGCGCCGTAGCCACCGCGCCCGCGCATGCGCAGTACACCCCGCGCCCGCGCATGCGCAGTAGCCACCGCGCCCGCGCATGCGCCGTAGCCCCCGCGCCCGCGCATGCGCAGTAGCCCCCGCGCCCGCGCATGCGTAGTAGCACCCGCGCCCGCGCATGCGCCGTAGCCACCGCGCCCGCGCATGCGCCGTAGACCCCGCGCATGCGCAGTAGCACCCGCGCCCGCGCATGCGCAGTAGCCACCGCGCCCGCGCATGCGCCGTAGCCACCGCGCCCGCGCATGCGCCGTAGCCACCGCGCCCGCGCATGCGCAGTACACCCCACGCCCGCGCATGCGCAGTAGCCACCGCGCCCCCGCATGCGCAGTAGCCACCGCGCCCCCGCATGCGCAGTAGCCCCCGCGCCCGCGCATGCGCAGTAGCCCCCGCGCCCGCGCATGTGCCGTAGCCACCGCGCCCGCGCATGCGCCGTAGCGCCCGCGCCCGCGCATGCGCAGTAGCCCCCGCGCCCGCGCATGCGTAGTAGCCCCCGCGCCCGAGCATGCGCAGTACACCCCGCGCCCGCGCATGCGCAGTAGCCACCGCGCCCGCGCATGCGCCGTAGCCCCCGCGCCCGCGCATGCGCAGTAGCCCCCGCGCCCGCGCATGCGCAGTAGCACCCGCGCCCGCGCATGCGCCGTAGCCACCGCGCCCGCGCATGCGCCGTAGACCCCGCGCATGCGCAGTAGCACGCGCGCCCGCGCATGCGCAGTAGCCACCGCGCTGGCGCATGCGCAGTAGCCACCGCGCCCGCGCATGCGCCGTAGCCACCGCGCCCGCGCATGCGCAGTACACCCCGCGACCACGCATGCGCAGTAGCCACCGCGCCCGCGCATGCGCCGTAGCCCCCGCGCCCGCGCATGCGCAGTAGCCCCCGCGCCCGCGCATGCGTAGTAGCACCCGCGCCCGCGCATGCGCCGTAGCCACCGCGCCCGCGCATGCGCCGTAGACCCCGCGCATGCGCAGTAGCACCCGCGCCCGCGCATGCGCAGTAGCCACCGCGCCCGCGCATGCGCCGTAGCCACCGCGCCCGCGCATGCGCCGTAGCCACCGCGCCCGCGCATGCGCAGTAGCCCCCGCGCCCGCGCATGTGCCGTAGCCACCGCGCCCGCGCATGCGCAGTAGCCACCGCGCCCGCGCATGCGCAGTAGCCACCGCGCCCGTGCGGGCGTGCCGAGTGGGGGCTCCGCGCAGAGGGGCAGCGCGCCCGCGCATGATGCGCAGAGGTTTCTTTCGGACCTGGGCTGCATTTCCATCCCCCGCTCTGGGAGTCACCCGGTGCGTTAGGAGCGAGCCGATCCCGCTCCCTGAGACACAAGGGCTTGCTCGAGGAGACTGTTCCTGTTCCTCTCTTCCAGCCACTCTGCTCTCCCCAAAACACCCATTTCCTCGGAGCTCCTCTGCAACTGCATTTCCATGGACCCAGGGCTCCAGAAGCTGCAGAGTCGTGCAATGGGGTTTTTTTGGGAAGGGACCTTAAGCTCTTGCACTTCCACCTCTGTCATGAGAATCTCAGGGCTCTAAGACTCACAGAACCATTTGGGCTTGGAAGGACCTTCAAGCTCATCCAGTGCCAGCGCTGCCACGGGCAGGGACACCTCCCACTGTCCCGGGCTGCTCCCAGCCCCAGTGTGCAGCCTGGCCTGGAACATTCCAGGGCATCCAGGGGCAAATCCCCCTCTCTGGGCAGACAGAAGGAGCTAAACCTGGCTATTCCTGAGGGAGTGATGGCAGCACAGCCGAGTCCTGCATCCCTGATTCCCACGGGGAATCTCCATGTCCTTCCTGCTATGGGATCCAGGAGTTGCAGTAGGATTTTTGTGTTTGGTGCTGCATTCCCAGCATGGCAGAAGCTGTCACGCTCGGAAACACAGCCAGTGTGACAAGGTTTTGCTCCCTTTCTGCTTTGTTTTTGCTGTGTTTTGTTTCTCTCGACAGCTGGCTTAGAACTTGTGTGTTGCTGTTTAGACATCAAGCTTTGGGGCTGAGGTTTTTTTATTCCCAAGTGCTTGCTGGCAGTAAAAATACACTTCACATCTGCAGTGTGTGCACGTGGCTTGGGCTGTGGATTCACACTTCTGGGGCAAAAAGAAGTCCCTTCACACCTGTGCTGCTGGTGGTGTCCCCTGTGAGAAGTTTGGTGGCTCGTTTGTGGCTCTCTCAGTTGTTCCCTTTCACAGAGCTCGGCATTTCTCCCCTTTTCAGTTTCATCCTGCAGAGCTTCGTTCCTGCTGCCGCAGCGTGTTCTGAACCCTCCGCTCGCAGCCTGGGGGTGCCTTTTGTGCTGCTCCTCCGTGGGGCTGCCTTGAGAGCGGAATCAAGGTTGGAAAAGACCTCGGAGATCACTGAGTGCAACCAGCACCAGCACGGCCGGCGCTGACCACGTCCGCCCATGCCACAGCCACAGGTGTTGGAGCACTCCCAGGGGTGGGCACTCCAAACCTCCCTGGGCAGCTGTGCCAAGGCCTGAGCGCCCTTTCCATGGAGGAATTTCCCCAATATCCACCCTGAGCCTCCCCTGGCCCAGCCTGAGGCCGTTCCCTCTCCTCCTGTCCCTGTTCCCTGCGAGCAGAGCCCGACCCCCCCGGCTGCTCCCTCCTGTCAGGGACTTGTCCAGAGCCACAAGGTCCCCCCTGAGCCTCCTTTGCTGCAGGGCTGTGCCCCTTTCCCAGCTCTCTCAGGAACTCTCCAGCCCCTTGCCAGCTCCGTTCCCTTGCCTGGACTCGCTCCAGCCCCTCCGTGTCCCTCTTGTCCCAGAGGTGCTGCCAGCACTGCAGGTGCCCCAGCAGTGCCAGCACAGGGACGGGCCCAGCGCCCCGCGCATGCGCAGTGGGGGGTGAGGGGGGCCCAGTTCTCCCGCGCATGCGCAGTAGCCACCGCGCCCGCGCATGCGCCGTAGCCACCGCGCCCGCGCATGCGCAGTAGCCATCGCGCCCGAGCATGCCCCGTAGCCACCGCGCCCGCGCATGCGCAGTAGCCACCGCGCCCGCGCATGCGCCGTAGCCCCCGCGCCCGCGCATGCGCAGTAGCCCCCGCGCCCGCGCATGCGTAGTAGCCACCGCGCCCGCGCATGCGCAGTACACCCCGCGCCCGCGCATGCGCAGTAGCCACCGCGCCCGCGCATGCGCCGTAGCCCCCGCGCCCGCGCATGCGCAGTAGTCCCCGCGCCCGCGCATGCGCAGTAGCACCCGCGCCCGCGCATGCGCCGTAGCCACCGCGCCCGCGCATGCGCCGTAGACCCCGCGCCTGCGCAGTAGCACGCGCGCCCGCGCATGCGCAGTAGCCACCGCGCCCGCGCATGCGCCGTAGCCCCCGCGCCCGCGCATGCGCAGTAGCCACCGCGCCCGGGCATGCGCAGTAGCCACCGCGCCCGCGCATGCGCCGTAGACCCCGCGCCCGCGCATGCGCAGTAGCCACCGCGACCGCGCATGCGTAGTAGCACCCGATCCCGCGCATGCGCCGTAGCCACCGCGCCCGCGCATGCGCCGTAGCCACGGCGCCCGCGCATGCGCCGTAGCCCCCGCGCCCGCGCATGCGCAGTAGCCACCGGGCCCGCGCATGCGCAGTATCCCCCGCGCCCGCGCAAGCGCCGTAACCCCCGCGCCCGCGCATGCGCCGGACCAGCCGCGCCCGCGCATGCGCAGTAGCCCCCGCGCCCGCGCATGCGCCGTAGACCCCGCGCCCGCGCATGCGCCGTAGCCACCGCGCCCACGCCCGAGCATGCGCCGTAGCCCCCGCGCCCGCGCATGCGCCGTAGCCACCGCGCCCGCGCATGCGCCGTAGCCCCCGCGCCCGCGCATGCGCAGTAGCCACTTCGCCCGCGCATGCGCCGTAGCCACCGCGCCCGCGCATGCGCAGTAGCCCACACCCTCGCGCATGCGCAGTAGCCACCGCGCCCGCGCATGCACCGCAGCCACCGCGCCCGCGCATGCGCCGTAGCCCCCGCGCCCGCGCATGCGCAGTAGCCACCGCGCCCGCGCATGCGTAGTAGCACCCGATCCCGCGCATGCGCCGTAGCCCCCGCGCCCGCGCATGCGCCGTAGCCACCGCGCCCGCGCATGCGCAGTACACCCCGCGCCCGCGCATGCGCAGTAGCCACCGCGCCCGCGCATGCGCCGTAGCCACCGCGCCCGCGCATGCGCCGTAGCCCCCGCGCCCGCGCATGCGTAGTAGCACCCGCGCCCGCGCATGCGCCGTAGCCACCGCGCCCGCGCATGCGCCGTAGACCCCGCGCATGCGCAGTAGCACGCGCGCCCGCGCATGCGCCGTAGCCACCGCGCCCGCGCATGCGCCGTAGACCCCGCGCATGCGCAGTACCACGCGCGCCCGCGCATGCGCAGTAGCCACCGCGCCCGCGCATGCGCCGTAGCCACCGCGCCCGCGCATGCGCCGTAGCCACCGCGCCCGCGCATGCGCAGTACACCCCACGCCCGCGCATGCGCAGTAGCCACCGCGCCCCCGCATGCGCAGTAGCCACCGCGCCCCCGCATGCGCAGTAGCCCCCGCGCCCGCGCATGCGCAGTAGCCCCCGCGCCCGCGCATGTGCCGTAGCCACCGCGCCCGCGCATGCGCAGTAGCCACCGCGCCCGCGCATGCGCAGTAGCCACCGCGCCCGTGCGGGCGTGCCGAGTGGGGGCTCCGCGCAGAGGGGCAGCGCGCCCGCGCATGATGCGCAGAGGTTTCTTTCGGACCTGGGCTGCATTTCCATCCCCCGCTCTGGGAGTCACCCGGTGCGTTAGGAGCGAGCCGATCCCGCTCCCTGAGACACAAGGGCTTGCTCGAGGAGACTGTTCCTGTTCCTCTCTTCCAGCCACTCTGCTCTCCCCAAAACACCCATTTCCTCGGAGCTCCTCTGCAACTGCATTTCCATGGACCCAGGGCTCCAGAAGCTGCAGAGTCGTGCAATGGGGTTTTTTTGGGAAGGGACCTTAAGCTCTTGCACTTCCACCTCTGTCATGAGAATCTCAGGGCTCTAAGACTCACAGAACCATTTGGGCTTGGAAGGACCTTCAAGCTCATCCAGTGCCAGCGCTGCCACGGGCAGGGACACCTCCCACTGTCCCGGGCTGCTCCCAGCCCCAGTGTGCAGCCTGGCCTGGAACATTCCAGGGCATCCAGGGGCAAATCCCCCTCTCTGGGCAGACAGAAGGAGCTAAACCTGGCTATTCCTGAGGGAGTGATGGCAGCACAGCCGAGTCCTGCATCCCTGATTCCCACGGGGAATCTCCATGTCCTTCCTGCTATGGGATCCAGGAGTTGCAGTAGGATTTTTGTGTTTGGTGCTGCATTCCCAGCATGGCAGAAGCTGTCACGCTCGGAAACACAGCCAGTGTGACAAGGTTTTGCTCCCTTTCTGCTTTGTTTTTGCTGTGTTTTGTTTCTCTCGACAGCTGGCTTAGAACTTGTGTGTTGCTGTTTAGACATCAAGCTTTGGGGCTGAGGTTTTTTTATTCCCAAGTGCTTGCTGGCAGTAAAAATACACTTCACATCTGCAGTGTGTGCACGTGGCTTGGGCTGTGGATTCACACTTCTGGGGCAAAAAGAAGTCCCTTCACACCTGTGCTGCTGGTGGTGTCCCCTGTGAGAAGTTTGGTGGCTCGTTTGTGGCTCTCTCAGTTGTTCCCTTTCACAGAGCTCGGCATTTCTCCCCTTTTCAGTTTCATCCTGCAGAGCTTCGTTCCTGCTGCCGCAGCGTGTTCTGAACCCTCCGCTCGCAGCCTGGGGGTGCCTTTTGTGCTGCTCCTCCGTGGGGCTGCCTTGAGAGCGGAATCAAGGTTGGAAAAGACCTCGGAGATCACTGAGTGCAACCAGCACCAGCACGGCCGGCGCTGACCACGTCCGCCCATGCCACAGCCACAGGTGTTGGAGCACTCCCAGGGGTGGGCACTCCAAACCTCCCTGGGCAGCTGTGCCAAGGCCTGAGCGCCCTTTCCATGGAGGAATTTCCCCAATATCCACCCTGAGCCTCCCCTGGCCCAGCCTGAGGCCGTTCCCTCTCCTCCTGTCCCTGTTCCCTGCGAGCAGAGCCCGACCCCCCCGGCTGCTCCCTCCTGTCAGGGACTTGTCCAGAGCCACAAGGTCCCCCCTGAGCCTCCTTTGCTCCGGGCTGTGCCCCTTTCCCAGCTCTCTCAGGAACTCTCCAACCCCTTGCCAGCTCCATTCCCTTGCCTGGACTGGCTCCAGCCCCTCCGTGTCCCTCTTGTCCCAGAGGTGCTGCCAGCACTGCAGGTGCCCCAGCAGTGCCAGCACAGGGACGGGCCCAGCGCCCCGCGCATGCGCAGTGGGGGGTGAGGGGGGCCCAGTTCTCCCGCGCATGCGCAGTGGTGTGGGGGTAGGGCCAGCGCGTCCGCGCATGCGTAGTAGCACCCGCGCCCGCGCATTCGCAGTAGCCACCGCGCCCGCGCATGCGCCGTAGCCCCCGCGCCCGCGCATGCGCAGTAGCCCCCGCGCCCGCGCATGCGTAGTAGCCCCCGCGCCCGCGCATGCGCCGTAGCCACCGCGCCCGCGCATGCGCCGTAGACCCCGCGCATGCGCAGTAGCACCCGCGCCCGCGCATGCGCAGTAGCCACCGCGCCCGCGCATGCGCCGTAGCCACCGCGCCCGCGCATGCGCCGTAGACCCCGCGCCCGCGCATGCGCCGTAGCCACCGCGCCCACGCCCGAGCATGCGCCGTAGCCCCCGCGCCCGCGCATGCGCAGTAGCCACCGCGCCCGCGCATGCGCCGTAGCCCCCGCGCCCGCGCATGCGCAGTAGCCCCCGCGCCCGCGCATGCGTAGTAGCACCCGCGCCCGCGCATGCGCCGTAGCCACCGCGCCCGCGCATGCGCCGTAGCCACCGCGCATGCGCAGTAGCACCCGCGCCCGCGCATGCGCAGTAGCCACCGCGCCCGCGCATGCGCCGTAGCCACCGCGCCCGCGCATGCGCCGTAGCCACCGCGCCCGCGCATGTGCCGTAGCCACCGCGCCCGCGCATGCGCAGTAGCCACCGCGCCCGCGCATGCGCAGTAGCCACCGCGCCCGCGCATGCGCCGTAGCCACCGCGCCCGCGCATGCGCCGTAGCCACCGCCCCCGCGCATGCGCAGTAGCCACCGCGCCCCCGCATGCGCAGTAGCCCCCGCGCCCGCGCATGCGCAGTAGCCCCCGCGCCCGCGCATGTGCCGTAGCCACCGCGCCCGCGCATGCGCAGTAGCCACCGCGCCCGCGCATGCGCAGTAGCCACCGCGCCCGTGCGGGCGTGCCGAGTGGGGGCTCCGCGCAGAGGGGCAGCGCGCCCGCGCATGATGCGCAGAGGTTTCTTTCGGACCTGGGCTGCATTTCCATCCCCCGCTCTGGGAGTCACCCGGTGCGTTAGGAGCGAGCCGATCCCGCTCCCTGAGACACAAGGGCTTGCTCGAGGAGACTGTTCCTGTTCCTCTCTTCCAGCCACTCTGCTCTCCCCAAAACACCCATTTCCTCGGAGCTCCTCTGCAACTGCATTTCCATGGACCCAGGGCTCCAGAAGCTGCAGAGTCGTGCAATGGGGTTTTTTTGGGAAGGGACCTTAAGCTCTTGCACTTCCACCTCTGTCATGAGAATCTCAGGGCTCTAAGACTCACAGAACCATTTGGGCTTGGAAGGACCTTCAAGCTCATCCAGTGCCAGCGCTGCCACGGGCAGGGACACCTCCCACTGTCCCGGGCTGCTCCCAGCCCCAGTGTGCAGCCTGGCCTGGAACATTCCAGGGCATCCAGGGGCAAATCCCCCTCTCTGGGCAGACAGAAGGAGCTAAACCTGGCTATTCCTGAGGGAGTGATGGCAGCACAGCCGAGTCCTGCATCCCTGATTCCCACGGGGAATCTCCATGTCCTTCCTGCTATGGGATCCAGGAGTTGCAGTAGGATTTTTGTGTTTGGTGCTGCATTCCCAGCATGGCAGAAGCTGTCACGCTCGGAAACACAGCCAGTGTGACAAGGTTTTGCTCCCTTTCTGCTTTGTTTTTGCTGTGTTTTGTTTCTCTCGACAGCTGGCTTAGAACTTGTGTGTTGCTGTTTAGACATCAAGCTTTGGGGCTGAGGTTTTTTTATTCCCAAGTGCTTGCTGGCAGTAAAAATACACTTCACATCTGCAGTGTGTGCACGTGGCTTGGGCTGTGGATTCACACTTCTGGGGCAAAAAGAAGTCCCTTCACACCTGTGCTGCTGGTGGTGTCCCCTGTGAGAAGTTTGGTGGCTCGTTTGTGGCTCTCTCAGTTGTTCCCTTTCACAGAGCTCGGCATTTCTCCCCTTTTCAGTTTCATCCTGCAGAGCTTCGTTCCTGCTGCCGCAGCGTGTTCTGAACCCTCCGCTCGCAGCCTGGGGGTGCCTTTTGTGCTGCTCCTCCGTGGGGCTGCCTTGAGAGCGGAATCAAGGTTGGAAAAGACCTCGGAGATCACTGAGTGCAACCAGCACCAGCACGGCCGGCGCTGACCACGTCCGCCCATGCCACAGCCACAGGTGTTGGAGCACTCCCAGGGGTGGGCACTCCAAACCTCCCTGGGCAGCTGTGCCAAGGCCTGAGCGCCCTTTCCATGGAGGAATTTCCCCAATATCCACCCTGAGCCTCCCCTGGCCCAGCCTGAGGCCGTTCCCTCTCCTCCTGTCCCTGTTCCCTGCGAGCAGAGCCCGACCCCCCCGGCTGCTCCCTCCTGTCAGGGACTTGTCCAGAGCCACAAGGTCCCCCCTGAGCCTCCTTTGCTCCGGGCTGTGCCCCTTTCCCAGCTCTCTCAGGAACTCTCCAACCCCTTGCCAGCTCCGTTCCCTTGCCTGGACTGGCTCCAGCCCCTCCGTGTCCCTCTTGTCCCAGAGGTGCTGCCAGCACTGCAGGTGCCCCAGCAGTGCCAGCACAGGGACGGGCCCAGCGCCCCGCGCATGCGCAGTGGGGGGTGAGGGGGGCCCAGTTCTCCCGCGCATGCGCAGTGGTGTGGGGGTAGGGCCAGCGCGTCCGCGCATGCGTAGTAGCACCCGCGCCCGCGCATTCGCAGTAGCCACCGCGCCCGCGCATGCGCCGTAGCCCCCGCGCCCGCGCATGCGCAGTAGCCCCCGCGCCCGCGCATGCGTAGTAGCACCCGCGCCCGCGCATGCGCCGTAGCCACCGCGCCCGCGCATGCGCCGTAGACCCCGCGCATGCGCAGTAGCACCCGCGCCCGCGCATGCGCAGTAGCCACCGCGCCCGCGCATGCGCCGTAGCCACCGCGCCCGCGCATGCGCCGTAGACCCCGCGCCCGCGCATGCGCAGTACACCCCACGCCCGCGCATGCGCAGTAGCCACCGCGCCCCCGCATGCGCAGTAGCCACCGCGCCCCCGCATGCGCAGTAGCCCCCGCGCCCGCGCATGCGCAGTAGCCCCCGCGCCCGCGCATGTGCCGTAGCCACCGCGCCCGCGCATGCGCAGTAGCCACCGCGCCCGCGCATGCGCAGTAGCCACCGCGCCCGTGCGGGCGTGCCGAGTGGGGGCTCCGCGCAGAGGGGCAGCGCGCCCGCGCATGATGCGCAGAGGTTTCTTTCGGACCTGGGCTGCATTTCCATCCCCCGCTCTGGGAGTCACCCGGTGCGTTAGGAGCGAGCCGATCCCGCTCCCTGAGACACAAGGGCTTGCTCGAGGAGACTGTTCCTGTTCCTCTCTTCCAGCCACTCTGCTCTCCCCAAAACACCCATTTCCTCGGAGCTCCTCTGCAACTGCATTTCCATGGACCCAGGGCTCCAGAAGCTGCAGAGTCGTGCAATGGGGTTTTTTTGGGAAGGGACCTTAAGCTCTTGCACTTCCACCTCTGTCATGAGAATCTCAGGGCTCTAAGACTCACAGAACCATTTGGGCTTGGAAGGACCTTCAAGCTCATCCAGTGCCAGCGCTGCCACGGGCAGGGACACCTCCCACTGTCCCGGGCTGCTCCCAGCCCCAGTGTGCAGCCTGGCCTGGAACATTCCAGGGCATCCAGGGGCAAATCCCCCTCTCTGGGCAGACAGAAGGAGCTAAACCTGGCTATTCCTGAGGGAGTGATGGCAGCACAGCCGAGTCCTGCATCCCTGATTCCCACGGGGAATCTCCATGTCCTTCCTGCTATGGGATCCAGGAGTTGCAGTAGGATTTTTGTGTTTGGTGCTGCATTCCCAGCATGGGCAGAAGCTGTCACGCTCGGAAACACAGCCAGTGTGACAAGGTTTTGCTCCCTTTCTGCTTTGTTTTTGCTGTGTTTTGTTTCTCTCGACAGCTGGCTTAGAACTTGTGTGTTGCTGTTTAGACATCAAGCTTTGGGGCTGAGGTTTTTTTATTCCCAAGTGCTTGCTGGCAGTAAAAATACACTTCACATCTGCAGTGTGTGCACGTGGCTTGGGCTGTGGATTCACACTTCTGGGGCAAAAAGAAGTCCCTTCACACCTGTGCTGCTGGTGGTGTCCCCTGTGAGAAGTTTGGTGGCTCGTTTGTGGCTCTCTCAGTTGTTCCCTTTCACAGAGCTCGGCATTTCTCCCCTTTTCAGTTTCATCCTGCAGAGCTTCGTTCCTGCTGCCGCAGCGTGTTCTGAACCCTCCGCTCGCAGCCTGGGGGTGCCTTTTGTGCTGCTCCTCCGTGGGGCTGCCTTGAGAGCGGAATCAAGGTTGGAAAAGACCTCGGAGATCACTGAGTGCAACCAGCACCAGCACGGCCGGCGCTGACCACGTCCGCCCATGCCACAGCCACAGGTGTTGGAGCACTCCCAGGGGTGGGCACTCCAAACCTCCCTGGGCAGCTGTGCCAAGGCCTGAGCGCCCTTTCCATGGAGGAATTTCCCCAATATCCACCCTGAGCCTCCCCTGGCCCAGCCTGAGGCCGTTCCCTCTCCTCCTGTCCCTGTTCCCTGCGAGCAGAGCCCGACCCCCCCGGCTGCTCCCTCCTGTCAGGGACTTGTCCAGAGCCACAAGGTCCCCCCTGAGCCTCCTTTGCTCCGGGCTGTGCCCCTTTCCCAGCTCTCTCAGGAACTCTCCAACCCCTTGCCAGCTCCGTTCCCTTGCCTGGACTGGCTCCAGCCCCTCCGTGTCCCTCTTGTCCCAGAGGTGCTGCCAGCACTGCAGGTGCCCCAGCAGTGCCAGCACAGGGACGGGCCCAGCGCCCCGCGCATGCGCAGTGGGGGGTGAGGGGGGCCCAGTTCTCCCGCGCATGCGCAGTAGCCACCGCGCCCGCGCATGCGCCGTAGCCACCGCGCCCGCGCATGCGCAGTAGCCACCGCGCCCGAGCATGCCCCGTAGCCACCGCGCCCGCGCATGCGCAGTAGCCCCCGCGCCCGCGCATGCGTAGTAGCCCCCGCGCCCGCGCATGCGCAGTAGCCCCCGCGCCCGCGCATGCGTAGTAGCCACCGCGCCCGCGCATGCGCAGTACACCCCGCGCCCGCGCATGCGCAGTAGCCACCGCGCCCGCGCATGCGCCGTAGCCCCCGCGCCCGCGCATGCGCAGTAGCCCCCGCGCCCGCGCATGCGCAGTAGCACCCGCGCCCGCGCATGCGCCGTAGCCACCGCGCCCGCGCATGCGCCGTAGACCCCGCGCATGCGCAGTAGCACGCGCGCCCGCGCATGCGCAGTAGCCACCGCGCCCGCGCATGCGCAGTAGCCACCGCGCCCGCGCATGCGCCGTAGCCACCGCGCCCGCGCATGCGCAGTACACCCCGCGCCCGCGCATGCGCAGTAGCCACCGCGCCCGCGCATGCGCCGTAGCCCCCGCGCCCGCGCATGCGCAGTAGCCCCCGCGCCCGCGCATGCGTAGTAGCACCCGCGCCCGCGCATGCGCCGTAGCCACCGCGCCCGCGCATGCGCCGTAGACCCCGCGCATGCGCAGTAGCACCCGCGCCCGCGCATGCGCAGTAGCCACCGCGCCCGCGCATGCGCCGTAGCCACCGCGCCCGCGCATGCGCCGTAGCCACCGCGCCCGCGCATGCGCACTACACCCCACGCCCGCGCATGCGCCGTAGCCACCGCGCCCCCGCATGCGCAGTAGCCACCGCGCCCCCGCATGCGCAGTAGCCCCCGCGCCCGCGCATGCGCAGTAGCCCCCGCGCCCGCGCATGTGCCGTAGCCACCGCGCCCGCGCATGCGCCGTAGCGCCCGCGCCCGCGCATGCGCAGTAGCCCCCGCGCCCGCGCATGCGTAGTAGCCACCGCGCCCGAGCATGCGCAGTACACCCGCGCCCGCGCATGCGCAGTAGCCACCGCGCCCGCGCATGCGCCGTAGCCCCCGCGCCCGCGCATGCGCAGTAGCCCCCGCGCCCGCGCATGCGCAGTAGCACCCGCGCCCGAGCATGCGCCGTAGCCACCGCGCCCGCGCATGCGCCGTAGACCCCGCGCATGCGCAGTAGCACGCGCGCCCGCGCATGCGCAGTAGCCACCGCGCTGGCGCATGCGCAGTAGCCACCGCGCCCGCGCATGCGCCGTAGCCACCGCGCCCGCGCATGCGCAGTACACCCCGCGCCCGCGCATGCGCCGTAGCCACCGCGCCCGCGCATGCGCCGTAGCCCCCGCGCCCGCGCATGCGCAGTAGCCCCCGCGCCCGCGCATGCGTAGTAGCACCCGCGCCCGCGCATGCGCCGTAGCCACCGCGCCCGCGCATGCGCCGTAGACCCCGCGCATGCGCAGTAGCACGCGCGCCCGCGCATGCGCAGTAGCCACCGCGCCCGCGCATGCGCCGTAGCCACCGCGCCCGCGCATGCGCCGTAGCCACCGCGCCCGCGCATGCGCAGTACACCCCACGCCCGCGCATGCGCAGTAGCCACCGCGCCCCCGCATGCGCAGTAGCCACCGCGCCCCCGCATGCGCAGTAGCCCCCGCGCCCGCGCATGCGCAGTAGCCCCCGCGCCCGCGCATGTGCCGTAGCCACCGCGCCCGCGCATGCGCAGTAGCCACCGCGCCCGCGCATGCGCAGTAGCCACCGCGCCCGTGCGGGCGTGCCGAGTGGGGGCTCCGCGCAGAGGGGCAGCGCGCCCGCGCATGATGCGCAGAGGTTTCTTTCGGACCTGGGCTGCATTTCCATCCCCCGCTCTGGGAGTCACCCGGTGCGTTAGGAGCGAGCCGATCCCGCTCCCTGAGACACAAGGGCTTGCTCGAGGAGACTGTTCCTGTTCCTCTCTTCCAGCCACTCTGCTCTCCCCAAAACACCCATTTCCTCGGAGCTCCTCTGCAACTGCATTTCCATGGACCCAGGGCTCCAGAAGCTGCAGAGTCGTGCAATGGGGTTTTTTTGGGAAGGGACCTTAAGCTCTTGCACTTCCACCTCTGTCATGAGAATCTCAGGGCTCTAAGACTCACAGAACCATTTGGGCTTGGAAGGACCTTCAAGCTCATCCAGTGCCAGCGCTGCCACGGGCAGGGACACCTCCCACTGTCCCGGGCTGCTCCCAGCCCCAGTGTGCAGCCTGGCCTGGAACATTCCAGGGCATCCAGGGGCAAATCCCCCTCTCTGGGCAGACAGAAGGAGCTAAACCTGGCTATTCCTGAGGGAGTGATGGCAGCACAGCCGAGTCCTGCATCCCTGATTCCCACGGGGAATCTCCATGTCCTTCCTGCTATGGGATCCAGGAGTTGCAGTAGGATTTTTGTGTTTGGTGCTGCATTCCCAGCATGGCAGAAGCTGTCACGCTCGGAAACACAGCCAGTGTGACAAGGTTTTGCTCCCTTTCTGCTTTGTTTTTGCTGTGTTTTGTTTCTCTCGACAGCTGGCTTAGAACTTGTGTGTTGCTGTTTAGACATCAAGCTTTGGGGCTGAGGTTTTTTTATTCCCAAGTGCTTGCTGGCAGTAAAAATACACTTCACATCTGCAGTGTGTGCACGTGGCTTGGGCTGTGGATTCACACTTCTGGGGCAAAAAGAAGTCCCTTCACACCTGTGCTGCTGGTGGTGTCCCCTGTGAGAAGTTTGGTGGCTCGTTTGTGGCTCTCTCAGTTGTTCCCTTTCACAGAGCTCGGCATTTCTCCCCTTTTCAGTTTCATCCTGCAGAGCTTCGTTCCTGCTGCCGCAGCGTGTTCTGAACCCTCCGCTCGCAGCCTGGGGGTGCCTTTTGTGCTGCTCCTCCGTGGGGCTGCCTTGAGAGCGGAATCAAGGTTGGAAAAGACCTCGGAGATCACTGAGTGCAACCAGCACCAGCACGGCCGGCGCTGACCACGTCCGCCCATGCCACAGCCACAGGTGTTGGAGCACTCCCAGGGGTGGGCACTCCAAACCTCCCTGGGCAGCTGTGCCAAGGCCTGAGCGCCCTTTCCATGGAGGAATTTCCCCAATATCCACCCTGAGCCTCCCCTGGCCCAGCCTGAGGCCGTTCCCTCTCCTCCTGTCCCTGTTCCCTGCGAGCAGAGCCCGACCCCCCCGGCTGCTCCCTCCTGTCAGGGACTTGTCCAGAGCCACAAGGTCCCCCCTGAGCCTCCTTTGCTCCGGGCTGTGCCCCTTTCCCAGCTCTCTCAGGAACTCTCCAACCCCTTGCCAGCTCCGTTCCCTTGCCTGGACTGGCTCCAGCCCCTCCGTGTCCCTCTTGTCCCAGAGGTGCTGCCAGCACTGCAGGTGCCCCAGCAGTGCCAGCACAGGGACGGGCCCAGCGCCCCGCGCATGCGCAGTGGGGGGTGAGGGGGGCCCAGTTCTCCCGCGCATGCGCAGTAGCCACCGCGCCCGCGCATGCGCCGTAGCCACCGCGCCCGCGCATGCGCAGTAGCCACCGCGCCCGAGCATGCCCCGTAGCCACCGCGCCCGCGCATGCGCAGTAGCCACCGCGCCCGCGCATGCGCCGTAGCCCCCGCGCCCGCGCATGCGCAGTAGCCCCCGCGCCCGCGCATGCGTAGTAGCCACCGCGCCCGCGCATGCGCAGTACACCCCGCGCCCGCGCATGCGCAGTAGCCACCGCGCCCGCGCATGCGCCGTAGCCCCCGCGCCCGCGCATGCGCAGTAGCCCCCGCGCCCGCGCATGCGCAGTAGCACCCGCGCCCGCGCATGCGCCGTAGCCACCGCGCCCGCGCATGCGCCGTAGACCCCGCGCATGCGCAGTAGCACGCGCGCCCGCGCATGCGCAGTAGCCACCGCGCCCGCGCATGCGCAGTAGCCACCGCGCCCGCGCATGCGCCGTAGCCACCGCGCCCGCGCATGCGCAGTACACCCCGCGCCCGCGCATGCGCAGTAGCCACCGCGCCCGCGCATGCGCCGTAGCCCCCGCGCCCGCGCATGCGCAGTAGCCCCCGCGCCCGCGCATGCGTAGTAGCACCCGCGCCCGCGCATGCGCCGTAGCCACCGCGCCCGCGCATGCGCCGTAGACCCCGCGCATGCGCAGTAGCACCCGCGCCCGCGCATGCGCAGTAGCCACCGCGCCCGCGCATGCGCCGTAGCCACCGCGCCCGCGCATGCGCCGTAGCCACCGCGCCCGCGCATGCGCACTACACCCCACGCCCGCGCATGCGCCGTAGCCACCGCGCCCCCGCATGCGCAGTAGCCACCGCGCCCCCGCATGCGCAGTAGCCCCCGCGCCCGCGCATGCGCAGTAGCCCCCGCGCCCGCGCATGTGCCGTAGCCACCGCGCCCGCGCATGCGCCGTAGCGCCCGCGCCCGCGCATGCGCAGTAGCCCCCGCGCCCGCGCATGCGTAGTAGCCACCGCGCCCGAGCATGCGCAGTACACCCGCGCCCGCGCATGCGCAGTAGCCACCGCGCCCGCGCATGCGCCGTAGCCCCCGCGCCCGCGCATGCGCAGTAGCCCCCGCGCCCGCGCATGCGCAGTAGCACCCGCGCCCGAGCATGCGCCGTAGCCACCGCGCCCGCGCATGCGCCGTAGACCCCGCGCATGCGCAGTAGCACGCGCGCCCGCGCATGCGCAGTAGCCACCGCGCTGGCGCATGCGCAGTAGCCACCGCGCCCGCGCATGCGCCGTAGCCACCGCGCCCGCGCATGCGCAGTACACCCCGCGCCCGCGCATGCGCCGTAGCCACCGCGCCCGCGCATGCGCCGTAGCCCCCGCGCCCGCGCATGCGCAGTAGCCCCCGCGCCCGCGCATGCGTAGTAGCACCCGCGCCCGCGCATGCGCCGTAGCCACCGCGCCCGCGCATGCGCCGTAGACCCCGCGCATGCGCAGTAGCACGCGCGCCCGCGCATGCGCAGTAGCCACCGCGCCCGCGCATGCGCCGTAGCCACCGCGCCCGCGCATGCGCCGTAGCCACCGCGCCCGCGCATGCGCAGTACACCCCACGCCCGCGCATGCGCAGTAGCCACCGCGCCCCCGCATGCGCAGTAGCCACCGCGCCCCCGCATGCGCAGTAGCCCCCGCGCCCGCGCATGCGCAGTAGCCCCCGCGCCCGCGCATGTGCCGTAGCCACCGCGCCCGCGCATGCGCAGTAGCCACCGCGCCCGCGCATGCGCAGTAGCCACCGCGCCCGTGCGGGCGTGCCGAGTGGGGGCTCCGCGCAGAGGGGCAGCGCGCCCGCGCATGATGCGCAGAGGTTTCTTTCGGACCTGGGCTGCATTTCCATCCCCCGCTCTGGGAGTCACCCGGTGCGTTAGGAGCGAGCCGATCCCGCTCCCTGAGACACAAGGGCTTGCTCGAGGAGACTGTTCCTGTTCCTCTCTTCCAGCCACTCTGCTCTCCCCAAAACACCCATTTCCTCGGAGCTCCTCTGCAACTGCATTTCCATGGACCCAGGGCTCCAGAAGCTGCAGAGTCGTGCAATGGGGTTTTTTTGGGAAGGGACCTTAAGCTCTTGCACTTCCACCTCTGTCATGAGAATCTCAGGGCTCTAAGACTCACAGAACCATTTGGGCTTGGAAGGACCTTCAAGCTCATCCAGTGCCAGCGCTGCCACGGGCAGGGACACCTCCCACTGTCCCGGGCTGCTCCCAGCCCCAGTGTGCAGCCTGGCCTGGAACATTCCAGGGCATCCAGGGGCAAATCCCCCTCTCTGGGCAGACAGAAGGAGCTAAACCTGGCTATTCCTGAGGGAGTGATGGCAGCACAGCCGAGTCCTGCATCCCTGATTCCCACGGGGAATCTCCATGTCCTTCCTGCTATGGGATCCAGGAGTTGCAGTAGGATTTTTGTGTTTGGTGCTGCATTCCCAGCATGGGCAGAAGCTGTCACGCTCGGAAACACAGCCAGTGTGACAAGGTTTTGCTCCCTTTCTGCTTTGTTTTTGCTGTGTTTTGTTTCTCTCGACAGCTGGCTTAGAACTTGTGTGTTGCTGTTTAGACATCAAGCTTTGGGGCTGAGGTTTTTTTATTCCCAAGTGCTTGCTGGCAGTAAAAATACACTTCACATCTGCAGTGTGTGCACGTGGCTTGGGCTGTGGATTCACACTTCTGGGGCAAAAAGAAGTCCCTTCACACCTGTGCTGCTGGTGGTGTCCCCTGTGAGAAGTTTGGTGGCTCGTTTGTGGCTCTCTCAGTTGTTCCCTTTCACAGAGCTCGGCATTTCTCCCCTTTTCAGTTTCATCCTGCAGAGCTTCGTTCCTGCTGCCGCAGCGTGTTCTGAACCCTCCGCTCGCAGCCTGGGGGTGCCTTTTGTGCTGCTCCTCCGTGGGGCTGCCTTGAGAGCGGAATCAAGGTTGGAAAAGACCTCGGAGATCACTGAGTGCAACCAGCACCAGCACGGCCGGCGCTGACCACGTCCGCCCATGCCACAGCCACAGGTGTTGGAGCACTCCCAGGGGTGGGCACTCCAAACCTCCCTGGGCAGCTGTGCCAAGGCCTGAGCGCCCTTTCCATGGAGGAATTTCCCCAATATCCACCCTGAGCCTCCCCTGGCCCAGCCTGAGGCCGTTCCCTCTCCTCCTGTCCCTGTTCCCTGCGAGCAGAGCCCGACCCCCCCGGCTGCTCCCTCCTGTCAGGGACTTGTCCAGAGCCACAAGGTCCCCCCTGAGCCTCCTTTGCTCCGGGCTGTGCCCCTTTCCCAGCTCTCTCAGGAACTCTCCAACCCCTTGCCAGCTCCGTTCCCTTGCCTGGACTGGCTCCAGCCCCTCCGTGTCCCTCTTGTCCCAGAGGTGCTGCCAGCACTGCAGGTGCCCCAGCAGTGCCAGCACAGGGACGGGCCCAGCGCCCCGCGCATGCGCAGTGGGGGGTGAGGGGGGCCCAGTTCTCCCGCGCATGCGCAGTGGTGTGGGGGTAGGGCCAGCGCGTCCGCGCATGCGTAGTAGCACCCGCGCCCGCGCATTCGCAGTAGCCACCGCGCCCGCGCATGCGCCGTAGCCCCCGCGCCCGCGCATGCGCAGTAGCCCCCGCGCCCGCGCATGCGTAGTAGCCCCCGCGCCCGCGCATGCGCCGTAGCCACCGCGCCCGCGCATGCGCCGTAGACCCCGCGCATGCGCAGTAGCACCCGCGCCCGCGCATGCGCAGTAGCCACCGCGCCCGCGCATGCGCCGTAGCCACCGCGCCCGCGCATGCGCCGTAGACCCCGCGCCCGCGCATGCGCCGTAGCCACCGCGCCCACGCCCGACCATGCGCCGTAGCCCCCGCGCCCGCGCATTCGCAGTAGCCACCGCGCCCGCGCATGCGCCGTAGCCCCCGCGCCCGCGCATGCGCAGTAGCCCCCGCGCCCGCGCATGCGTAGTAGCACCCGCGCCCGCGCATGCGCCGTAGCCACCGCGCCCGCGCATGCGCCGTAGACCCCGCGCATGCGCAGTAGCACCCGCGCCCGCGCATGCGCAGTAGCCACCGCGCCCGCGCATGCGCCGTAGCCACCGCGCCCGCGCATGCGCCGTAGCCACCGCGCCCGCGCATGCGCAGTACACCCCACGCCCGCGCATGCGCAGTAGCCACCGCGCCCCCGCATGCGCAGTAGCCACCGCGCCCCCGCATGCGCAGTAGCCCCCGCGCCCGCGCATGCGCAGTAGCCCCCGCGCCCGCGCATGTGCCGTAGCCACCGCGCCCGCGCATGCGCCGTAGCGCCCGCGCCCGCGCATGCGCAGTAGCCCCCGCGCCCGCGCATGCGTAGTAGCCACCGCGCCCGAGCATGCGCAGTACACCCCGCACCCGCGCATGCGCAGTAGCCACCGCGCCCGCGCATGCGCCGTAGCCCCCGCGCCCGCGCATGCGCAGTAGCCCCCGCGCCCGCGCATGCGCAGTAGCACCCGCGCCCGCGCATGCGCCGTAGCCACCGCGCCCGCGCATGCGCCGTAGACCCCGCGCATGCGCAGTAGCACGCGCGCCCGCGCATGCGCAGTAGCCACCGCGCTGGCGCATGCGCAGTAGCCACCGCGCCCGCGCATGCGCCGTAGCCACCGCGCCCGCGCATGCGCCGTACACCCCGCGCCCGCGCATGCGCAGTACACCCCGCGCCCGCGCATGCGCCGTAGCCACCGCGCCCGCGCATGCGCAGTAGCCCCCGCGCCCGCGCATGCGTAGTAGCACCCGCGCCCGCGCATGCGCCGTAGACCCCGCGCATGCGCAGTAGCACCCGCGCCCGCGCATGCGCAGTAGCCACCGCGCCCGCGCATGCACCGTAGCCACCGCGCCCGCGCATGCGCCGTAGCCACCGCGCCCGCGCATGCGCAGTACACCCCACGCCCGCGCATGCGCAGTAGCCACCGCGCCCCCGCATGCGCAGTAGCCACCGCGCCCCCGCATGCGCAGTAGCCCCCGCGCCCGCGCATGCGCAGTAGCCCCCGCGCCCGCGCATGTGCCGTAGCCACCGCGCCCGCGCATGCGCAGTAGCCACCGCGCCCGCGCATGCGCCGTAGCCCCCGCGCCCGCGCATGCGTAGTAGCACCAGCGCCCGCGCATGCGCCGTAGCCACCGCGCCCGCGCATGCGCCGTAGACCCGCCGCATGCGCAGTACCACGCGCGCCCGCGCATGCGCAGTAGCCACCGCGCCCGCGCATGCGCCGTAGCCACCGCGCCCGCGCATGCGCCGTAGCCACCGCGCCCGCGCATGCGCAGTACACCCCACGCCCGCGCATGCGCAGTAGCCACCGCGCCCCCGCATGCGCAGTAGCCACCGCGCCCCCGCATGCGCAGTAGCCCCCGCGCCCGCGCATGCGCAGTAGCCCCCGCGCCCGCGCATGTGCCGTAGCCACCGCGCCCGCGCATGCGCAGTAGCCACCGCGCCCGCGCATGCGCAGTAGCCACCGCGCCCGTGCGGGCGTGCCGAGTGGGGGCTCCGCGCAGAGGGGCAGCGCGCCCGCGCATGATGCGCAGAGGTTTCTTTCGGACCTGGGCTGCATTTCCATCCCCCGCTCTGGGAGTCACCCGGTGCGTTAGGAGCGAGCCGATCCCGCTCCCTGAGACACAAGGGCTTGCTCGAGGAGACTGTTCCTGTTCCTCTCTTCCAGCCACTCTGCTCTCCCCAAAACACCCATTTCCTCGGAGCTCCTCTGCAACTGCATTTCCATGGACCCAGGGCTCCAGAAGCTGCAGAGTCGTGCAATGGGGTTTTTTTGGGAAGGGACCTTAAGCTCTTGCACTTCCACCTCTGTCATGAGAATCTCAGGGCTCTAAGACTCACAGAACCATTTGGGCTTGGAAGGACCTTCAAGCTCATCCAGTGCCAGCGCTGCCACGGGCAGGGACACCTCCCACTGTCCCGGGCTGCTCCCAGCCCCAGTGTGCAGCCTGGCCTGGAACATTCCAGGGCATCCAGGGGCAAATCCCCCTCTCTGGGCAGACAGAAGGAGCTAAACCTGGCTATTCCTGAGGGAGTGATGGCAGCACAGCCGAGTCCTGCATCCCTGATTCCCACGGGGAATCTCCATGTCCTTCCTGCTATGGGATCCAGGAGTTGCAGTAGGATTTTTGTGTTTGGTGCTGCATTCCCAGCATGGCAGAAGCTGTCACGCTCGGAAACACAGCCAGTGTGACAAGGTTTTGCTCCCTTTCTGCTTTGTTTTTGCTGTGTTTTGTTTCTCTCGACAGCTGGCTTAGAACTTGTGTGTTGCTGTTTAGACATCAAGCTTTGGGGCTGAGGTTTTTTTATTCCCAAGTGCTTGCTGGCAGTAAAAATACACTTCACATCTGCAGTGTGTGCACGTGGCTTGGGCTGTGGATTCACACTTCTGGGGCAAAAAGAAGTCCCTTCACACCTGTGCTGCTGGTGGTGTCCCCTGTGAGAAGTTTGGTGGCTCGTTTGTGGCTCTCTCAGTTGTTCCCTTTCACAGAGCTCGGCATTTCTCCCCTTTTCAGTTTCATCCTGCAGAGCTTCGTTCCTGCTGCCGCAGCGTGTTCTGAACCCTCCGCTCGCAGCCTGGGGGTGCCTTTTGTGCTGCTCCTCCGTGGGGCTGCCTTGAGAGCGGAATCAAGGTTGGAAAAGACCTCGGAGATCACTGAGTGCAACCAGCACCAGCACGGCCGGCGCTGACCACGTCCGCCCATGCCACAGCCACAGGTGTTGGAGCACTCCCAGGGGTGGGCACTCCAAACCTCCCTGGGCAGCTGTGCCAAGGCCTGAGCGCCCTTTCCATGGAGGAATTTCCCCAATATCCACCCTGAGCCTCCCCTGGCCCAGCCTGAGGCCGTTCCCTCTCCTCCTGTCCCTGTTCCCTGCGAGCAGAGCCCGACCCCCCCGGCTGCTCCCTCCTGTCAGGGACTTGTCCAGAGCCACAAGGTCCCCCCTGAGCCTCCTTTGCTCCGGGCTGTGCCCCTTTCCCAGCTCTCTCAGGAACTCTCCAACCCCTTGCCAGCTCCGTTCCCTTGCCTGGACTCGCTCCAGCCCCTCCGTGTCCCTCTTGTCCCAGAGGTGCTGCCAGCACTGCAGGTGCCCCAGCAGTGCCAGCACAGGGACGGGCCCAGCGCCCCGCGCATGCGCAGTGGGGGGTGAGGGGGGCCCAGTTCTCCCGCGCATGCGCCGTAGCCACCGCGCCCGCGCATGCGCAGTAGCCACCGCGCCCGAGCATGCCCCGTAGCCACCGCGCCCGCGCATGCGCCGTAGCCACCGAGCCCGCGCATGCGCAGTACACCCCGCGCCCGCGCATGCGCAGTAGCCACCGCGCCCGCGCATGCGCCGTAGCCCCCGCGCCCGCGCATGCGCAGTAGCCACCGCGCCCGGGCATGCGCAGTAGCCACCGCGCCCGCGCATGCGCCGTAGACCCCGCGCCCGCGCATGCGCAGTAGCCACCGCGCCCGCGCATGCGCCGTAGCCCCCGCGCCCGCGCATGCGCAGTAGCCACCGGGCCCGCGCATGCGCAGTATCCCCCGCGCCCGCGCAAGCGCCGTAACCCCCGCGCCCGCGCATGCGCCGGACCAGCCGCGCCCGCGCATGCGCAGTAGCCCCCGCGCCCGCGCATGCGCCGTAGACCCCGCGCCCGCGCATGCGCCGTAGCCACCGCGCCCACGCCCGCGCATGCGCCGTAGCCCCCGCGCCCGCGCATGCGCAGTAGCCACTTCGCCCGCGCATGCGCCGTAGCCACCGCGCCCGCGCATGCGCAGTAGCCCACACCCTCGCGCATGCGCAGTAGCCACCGCGCCCGCGCATGCGCCGCAGCCACCGCGCCCGCGCATGCGCCGTAGCCCCCGCGCCCGCGCATGCGCAGTAGCCACCGCGCCCGCGCATGCGTAGTAGCACCCGATCCCGCGCATGCGCCGTAGCCCCCGCGCCCGCGCATGCGCCGTAGCCACCGCGCCCGCGCATGCGCAGTACACCCCGCGCCCGCGCATGCGCAGTAGCCACCGCGCCCGCGCATGCGCCGTAGCCCCCGCGCCCGCGCATGCGTAGTAGCACCCGCGCCCGCGCATGCGCCGTAGCCACCGCGCCCGCGCATGCGCCGTAGACCCCGCGCATGCGCAGTAGCACCCGCGCCCGCGCATGCGCAGTAGCCACCGCGCCCGCGCATGCGCCGTAGCCACCGCGCCCGCGCATGCGCCGTAGCCACCGCGCCCGCGCATGCGCAGTACACCCCACGCCCGCGCATGCGCAGTAGCCACCGCGCCCCCGCATGCGCAGTAGCCACCGCGCCCCCGCATGCGCAGTAGCCCCCGCGCCCGCGCATGCGCAGTAGCCCCCGCGCCCGCGCATGTGCCGTAGCCACCGCGCCCGCGCATGCGCAGTAGCCACCGCGCCCGCGCATGCGCGGTAGCCACCGCGCCCGTGCGGGCGTGCCGAGTGGGGGCTCCGCGCAGAGGGGCAGCGCGCCCGCGCATGATGCGCAGAGGTTTCTTTCGGACCTGGGCTGCATTTCCATCCCCCGCTCTGGGAGTCACCCGGTGCGTTAGGAGCGAGCCGATCCCGCTCCCTGAGACACAAGGGCTTGCTCGAGGAGACTGTTCCTGTTCCTCTCTTCCAGCCACTCTGCTCTCCCCAAAACACCCATTTCCTCGGAGCTCCTCTGCAACTGCATTTCCATGGACCCAGGGCTCCAGAAGCTGCAGAGTCGTGCAATGGGGTTTTTTTGGGAAGGGACCTTAAGCTCTTGCACTTCCACCTCTGTCATGAGAATCTCAGGGCTCTAAGACTCACAGAACCATTTGGGCTTGGAAGGACCTTCAAGCTCATCCAGTGCCAGCGCTGCCACGGGCAGGGACACCTCCCACTGTCCCGGGCTGCTCCCAGCCCCAGTGTGCAGCCTGGCCTGGAACATTCCAGGGCATCCAGGGGCAAATCCCCCTCTCTGGGCAGACAGAAGGAGCTAAACCTGGCTATTCCTGAGGGAGTGATGGCAGCACAGCCGAGTCCTGCATCCCTGATTCCCACGGGGAATCTCCATGTCCTTCCTGCTATGGGATCCAGGAGTTGCAGTAGGATTTTTGTGTTTGGTGCTGCATTCCCAGCATGGGCAGAAGCTGTCACGCTCGGAAACACAGCCAGTGTGACAAGGTTTTGCTCCCTTTCTGCTTTGTTTTTGCTGTGTTTTGTTTCTCTCGACAGCTGGCTTAGAACTTGTGTGTTGCTGTTTAGACATCAAGCTTTGGGGCTGAGGTTTTTTTATTCCCAAGTGCTTGCTGGCAGTAAAAATACACTTCACATCTGCAGTGTGTGCACGTGGCTTGGGCTGTGGATTCACACTTCTGGGGCAAAAAGAAGTCCCTTCACACCTGTGCTGCTGGTGGTGTCCCCTGTGAGAAGTTTGGTGGCTCGTTTGTGGCTCTCTCAGTTGTTCCCTTTCACAGAGCTCGGCATTTCTCCCCTTTTCAGTTTCATCCTGCAGAGCTTCGTTCCTGCTGCCGCAGCGTGTTCTGAACCCTCCGCTCGCAGCCTGGGGGTGCCTTTTGTGCTGCTCCTCCGTGGGGCTGCCTTGAGAGCGGAATCAAGGTTGGAAAAGACCTCGGAGATCACTGAGTGCAACCAGCACCAGCACGGCCGGCGCTGACCACGTCCGCCCATGCCACAGCCACAGGTGTTGGAGCACTCCCAGGGGTGGGCACTCCAAACCTCCCTGGGCAGCTGTGCCAAGGCCTGAGCGCCCTTTCCATGGAGGAATTTCCCCAATATCCACCCTGAGCCTCCCCTGGCCCAGCCTGAGGCCGTTCCCTCTCCTCCTGTCCCTGTTCCCTGCGAGCAGAGCCCGACCCCCCCGGCTGCTCCCTCCTGTCAGGGACTTGTCCAGAGCCACAAGGTCCCCCCTGAGCCTCCTTTGCTCCGGGCTGTGCCCCTTTCCCAGCTCTCTCAGGAACTCTCCAACCCCTTGCCAGCTCCGTTCCCTTGCCTGGACTCGCTCCAGCCCCTCCGTGTCCCTCTTGTCCCAGAGGTGCTGCCAGCACTGCAGGTGCCCCAGCAGTGCCAGCACAGGGACGGGCCCAGCGCCCCGCGCATGCGCAGTGGGGGGTGAGGGGGGCCCAGTTCTCCCGCGCATGCGCCGTAGCCACCGCGCCCGCGCATGCGCAGTAGCCACCGCGCCCGAGCATGCCCCGTAGCCACCGCGCCCGCGCATGCGCCGTAGCCACCGAGCCCGCGCATGCGCAGTACACCCCGCGCCCGCGCATGCGCAGTAGCCACCGCGCCCGCGCATGCGCCGTAGCCCCCGCGCCCGCGCATGCGCAGTAGCCACCGCGCCCGGGCATGCGCAGTAGCCACCGCGCCCGCGCATGCGCCGTAGACCCCGCGCCCGCGCATGCGCAGTAGCCACCGCGCCCGCGCATGCGCCGTAGCCCCCGCGCCCGCGCATGCGCAGTAGCCACCGGGCCCGCGCATGCGCAGTATCCCCCGCGCCCGCGCAAGCGCCGTAACCCCCGCGCCCGCGCATGCGCCGGACCAGCCGCGCCCGCGCATGCGCAGTAGCCCCCGCGCCCGCGCATGCGCCGTAGACCCCGCGCCCGCGCATGCGCCGTAGCCACCGCGCCCACGCCCGCGCATGCGCCGTAGCCCCCGCGCCCGCGCATGCGCAGTAGCCACTTCGCCCGCGCATGCGCCGTAGCCACCGCGCCCGCGCATGCGCAGTAGCCCACACCCTCGCGCATGCGCAGTAGCCACCGCGCCCGCGCATGCGCCGCAGCCACCGCGCCCGCGCATGCGCCGTAGCCCCCGCGCCCGCGCATGCGCAGTAGCCACCGCGCCCGCGCATGCGTAGTAGCACCCGATCCCGCGCATGCGCCGTAGCCCCCGCGCCCGCGCATGCGCCGTAGCCACCGCGCCCGCGCATGCGCAGTACACCCCGCGCCCGCGCATGCGCAGTAGCCACCGCGCCCGCGCATGCGCCGTAGCCCCCGCGCCCGCGCATGCGTAGTAGCACCCGCGCCCGCGCATGCGCCGTAGCCACCGCGCCCGCGCATGCGCCGTAGACCCCGCGCATGCGCAGTAGCACCCGCGCCCGCGCATGCGCAGTAGCCACCGCGCCCGCGCATGCGCCGTAGCCACCGCGCCCGCGCATGCGCCGTAGCCACCGCGCCCGCGCATGCGCAGTACACCCCACGCCCGCGCATGCGCAGTAGCCACCGCGCCCCCGCATGCGCAGTAGCCACCGCGCCCCCGCATGCGCAGTAGCCCCCGCGCCCGCGCATGCGCAGTAGCCCCCGCGCCCGCGCATGTGCCGTAGCCACCGCGCCCGCGCATGCGCAGTAGCCACCGCGCCCGCGCATGCGCGGTAGCCACCGCGCCCGTGCGGGCGTGCCGAGTGGGGGCTCCGCGCAGAGGGGCAGCGCGCCCGCGCATGATGCGCAGAGGTTTCTTTCGGACCTGGGCTGCATTTCCATCCCCCGCTCTGGGAGTCACCCGGTGCGTTAGGAGCGAGCCGATCCCGCTCCCTGAGACACAAGGGCTTGCTCGAGGAGACTGTTCCTGTTCCTCTCTTCCAGCCACTCTGCTCTCCCCAAAACACCCATTTCCTCGGAGCTCCTCTGCAACTGCATTTCCATGGACCCAGGGCTCCAGAAGCTGCAGAGTCGTGCAATGGGGTTTTTTTGGGAAGGGACCTTAAGCTCTTGCACTTCCACCTCTGTCATGAGAATCTCAGGGCTCTAAGACTCACAGAACCATTTGGGCTTGGAAGGACCTTCAAGCTCATCCAGTGCCAGCGCTGCCACGGGCAGGGACACCTCCCACTGTCCCGGGCTGCTCCCAGCCCCAGTGTGCAGCCTGGCCTGGAACATTCCAGGGCATCCAGGGGCAAATCCCCCTCTCTGGGCAGACAGAAGGAGCTAAACCTGGCTATTCCTGAGGGAGTGATGGCAGCACAGCCGAGTCCTGCATCCCTGATTCCCACGGGGAATCTCCATGTCCTTCCTGCTATGGGATCCAGGAGTTGCAGTAGGATTTTTGTGTTTGGTGCTGCATTCCCAGCATGGGCAGAAGCTGTCACGCTCGGAAACACAGCCAGTGTGACAAGGTTTTGCTCCCTTTCTGCTTTGTTTTTGCTGTGTTTTGTTTCTCTCGACAGCTGGCTTAGAACTTGTGTGTTGCTGTTTAGACATCAAGCTTTGGGGCTGAGGTTTTTTTATTCCCAAGTGCTTGCTGGCAGTAAAAATACACTTCACATCTGCAGTGTGTGCACGTGGCTTGGGCTGTGGATTCACACTTCTGGGGCAAAAAGAAGTCCCTTCACACCTGTGCTGCTGGTGGTGTCCCCTGTGAGAAGTTTGGTGGCTCGTTTGTGGCTCTCTCAGTTGTTCCCTTTCACAGAGCTCGGCATTTCTCCCCTTTTCAGTTTCATCCTGCAGAGCTTCGTTCCTGCTGCCGCAGCGTGTTCTGAACCCTCCGCTCGCAGCCTGGGGGTGCCTTTTGTGCTGCTCCTCCGTGGGGCTGCCTTGAGAGCGGAATCAAGGTTGGAAAAGACCTCGGAGATCACTGAGTGCAACCAGCACCAGCACGGCCGGCGCTGACCACGTCCGCCCATGCCACAGCCACAGGTGTTGGAGCACTCCCAGGGGTGGGCACTCCAAACCTCCCTGGGCAGCTGTGCCAAGGCCTGAGCGCCCTTTCCATGGAGGAATTTCCCCAATATCCACCCTGAGCCTCCCCTGGCCCAGCCTGAGGCCGTTCCCTCTCCTCCTGTCCCTGTTCCCTGCGAGCAGAGCCCGACCCCCCCGGCTGCTCCCTCCTGTCAGGGACTTGTCCAGAGCCACAAGGTCCCCCCTGAGCCTCCTTTGCTCCGGGCTGTGCCCCTTTCCCAGCTCTCTCAGGAACTCTCCAGCCCCTTGCCAGCTCCGTTCCCTTGCCTGGACTCGCTCCAGCCCCTCCGTGTCCCTCTTGTCCCAGAGGTGCTGCCAGCACTGCAGGTGCCCCAGCAGTGCCAGCACAGGGACGGGCCCAGCGCCCCGCGCATGCGCAGTGGGGGGTGAGGGGGGCCCAGTTCTCCCGCGCATGCGCAGTGGTGTGGGGGTAGGGCCAGCGCGTCCGCGCATGCGTAGTAGCACCCGCGCCCCCGCATGCGCAGTAGCCACCGCGCCCGCGCATGCGCCGTAGCACCCGCGCCCGCGCATGCGCAGTAGCCCCCGCGCCCGCGCATGCGTAGTAGCACCCGCGCCCGCGCATGCGCCGTAGCCACCGCGCCCGCGCATGCGCCGTAGACCCCGCGCATGCGCAGTAGCACCCGCGCCCGCGCATGCGCAGTAGCCACCGCGCCCGCGCATGCGCCGTAGCCACCGCGCCCGCGCATGCGCCGTAGCCACCGCGCCCGCGCATGCGCAGTACACCCCACGCCCGCGCATGCGCAGTAGCCACCGCGCCCGCGCATGCGCAGTAGCCACCGCGCCCCCGCATGCGCAGTAGCCCCCGCGCCCGCGCATGCGCAGTAGCCCCCGCGCCCGCGCATGTGCCGTAGCCACCGCGCCCGCGCATGCGCAGTAGCCACCGCGCCCGCGCATGCGCGGTAGCCACCGCGCCCGTGCGGGCGTGCCGAGTGGGGGCTCCGCGCAGAGGGGCAGCGCGCCCGCGCATGATGCGCAGAGGTTTCTTTCGGACCTGGGCTGCATTTCCATCCCCCGCTCTGGGAGTCACCCGGTGCGTTAGGAGCGAGCCGATCCCGCTCCCTGAGACACAAGGGCTTGCTCGAGGAGACTGTTCCTGTTCCTCTCTTCCAGCCACTCTGCTCTCCCCAAAACACCCATTTCCTCGGAGCTCCTCTGCAACTGCATTTCCATGGACCCAGGGCTCCAGAAGCTGCAGAGTCGTGCAATGGGGTTTTTTTGGGAAGGGACCTTAAGCTCTTGCACTTCCACCTCTGTCATGAGAATCTCAGGGCTCTAAGACTCACAGAACCATTTGGGCTTGGAAGGACCTTCAAGCTCATCCAGTGCCAGCGCTGCCACGGGCAGGGACACCTCCCACTGTCCCGGGCTGCTCCCAGCCCCAGTGTGCAGCCTGGCCTGGAACATTCCAGGGCATCCAGGGGCAAATCCCCCTCTCTGGGCAGACAGAAGGAGCTAAACCTGGCTATTCCTGAGGGAGTGATGGCAGCACAGCCGAGTCCTGCATCCCTGATTCCCACGGGGAATCTCCATGTCCTTCCTGCTATGGGATCCAGGAGTTGCAGTAGGATTTTTGTGTTTGGTGCTGCATTCCCAGCATGGGCAGAAGCTGTCACGCTCGGAAACACAGCCAGTGTGACAAGGTTTTGCTCCCTTTCTGCTTTGTTTTTGCTGTGTTTTGTTTCTCTCGACAGCTGGCTTAGAACTTGTGTGTTGCTGTTTAGACATCAAGCTTTGGGGCTGAGGTTTTTTTATTCCCAAGTGCTTGCTGGCAGTAAAAATACACTTCACATCTGCAGTGTGTGCACGTGGCTTGGGCTGTGGATTCACACTTCTGGGGCAAAAAGAAGTCCCTTCACACCTGTGCTGCTGGTGGTGTCCCCTGTGAGAAGTTTGGTGGCTCGTTTGTGGCTCTCTCAGTTGTTCCCTTTCACAGAGCTCGGCATTTCTCCCCTTTTCAGTTTCATCCTGCAGAGCTTCGTTCCTGCTGCCGCAGCGTGTTCTGAACCCTCCGCTCGCAGCCTGGGGGTGCCTTTTGTGCTGCTCCTCCGTGGGGCTGCCTTGAGAGCGGAATCAAGGTTGGAAAAGACCTCGGAGATCACTGAGTGCAACCAGCACCAGCACGGCCGGCGCTGACCACGTCCGCCCATGCCACAGCCACAGGTGTTGGAGCACTCCCAGGGGTGGGCACTCCAAACCTCCCTGGGCAGCTGTGCCAAGGCCTGAGCGCCCTTTCCATGGAGGAATTTCCCCAATATCCACCCTGAGCCTCCCCTGGCCCAGCCTGAGGCCGTTCCCTCTCCTCCTGTCCCTGTTCCCTGCGAGCAGAGCCCGACCCCCCCGGCTGCTCCCTCCTGTCAGGGACTTGTCCAGAGCCACAAGGTCCTCCCTGAGCCTCCTTTGCTCCGGGCTGTGCCCCTTTCCCAGCTCTCTCAGGAACTCTCCAGCCCCTTGCCAGCTCCGTTCCCTTGCCTGGACTCGCTCCAGCCCCTCCGTGTCCCTCTTGTCCCAGAGGTGCTGCCAGCACTGCAGGTGCCCCAGCAGTGCCAGCACAGGGACGGGCCCAGCGCCCCGCGCATGCGCAGTGGGGGGTGAGGGGGGCCCAGTTCTCCCGCGCATGCGCAGTGGTGTGGGGGTAGGGCCAGCGCGTCCGCGCATGCGTAGTAGCACCCGCGCCCGCGCATTCGCAGTAGCCACCGCGCCCGCGCATGCGCCGTAGCCCCCGCGCCCGCGCATGCGCAGTAGCCCCCGCGCCCGCGCATGCGCAGTAGCCCCCGCGCCCGCGCATGCGCAGTAGCCCCCGCGCCCGCGCATGCGTAGTAGCCCCGGCGCCCGCGCATGCGCAGTAGCCACCGCGCCCGCGCATGCGCAGTAGCCACCGCGCCCGCGCATGCGCCGTAGCCCCCGCGCCCGCGCATGCGCAGTAGCCCCCGCGCCCGCGCATGCGCAGTAGCACCCGCGCCCGCGCATGCGCCGTAGCCACCGCGCCCGCGCATGCGCCGTAGACCCCGCGCATGCGCAGTAGCACGCGCGCCCGCGCATGCGCAGTAGCCACCGCGCCCGCGCATGCGCAGTAGCCACCGCGCCCGCGCATGCGCCATAGCCACCGCGCCCGCGCATGCGCAGTACACCCCGCGCCCGCGCATGCGCAGTAGCCACAGCGCCCGCGCATGCGCCGTAGCCCCCGCGCCCGCGCATGCGCAGTAGCCCCCGCGCCCGCGCATGCGCAGTAGCACCCGCGCCCGCGCATGCGCCGTAGCCACCGCGCCCGCGCATGCGCCGTAGACCCCGCGCATGCGCAGTAGCACCCGCGCCCGCGCATGCGCAGTAGCCACCGCGCCCGCGCATGCGCCGTAGCCACCGCGCCCGCGCATGCGCCGTAGCCACCGCGCCCGCGCATGCGCAGTACACCCCACGCCCGCGCATGCGCAGTAGCCACCGCGCCCCCGCATGCGCAGTAGCCACCGCGCCCCCGCATGCGCAGTAGCCCCCGCGCCCGCGCATGCGCAGTAGCCCCCGCGCCCGCGCATGTGCCGTAGCCACCGCGCCCGCGCATGCGCCGTAGCGCCCGCGCCCGCGCATGCGCAGTAGCCCCCGCGCCCGCGCATGCGTAGTAGCCCCCGCGCCCGAGCATGCGCAGTACACCCCGCGCCCGCGCATGCGCAGTAGCCACCGCGCCCGCGCATGCGCCGTAGCCCCCGCGCCCGCGCATGCGCAGTAGCCCCCGCGCCCGCGCATGCGCAGTAGCACCCGCGCCCGCGCATGCGCCGTAGCCACCGCGCCCGCGCATGCGCCGTAGACCCCGCGCATGCGCAGTAGCACGCGCGCCCGCGCATGCGCAGTAGCCACCGCGCTGGCGCATGCGCAGTAGCCACCGCGCCCGCGCATGCGCCGTAGCCACCGCGCCCGCGCATGCGCAGTACACCCCGCGACCACGCATGCGCAGTAGCCACCGCGCCCGCGCATGCGCCGTAGCCCCCGCGCCCGCGCATGCGCAGTAGCCCCCGCGCCCGCGCATGCGTAGTAGCACCCGCGCCCGCGCATGCGCCGTAGCCACCGCGCCCGCGCATGCGCCGTAGACCCCGCGCATGCGCAGTAGCACCCGCGCCCGCGCATGCGCAGTAGCCACCGCGCCCGCGCATGCGCCGTAGCCACCGCGCCCGCGCATGCGCAGTAGCCACCGCGCCCGCGCATGCGCAGTACACCCCACGCCCGCGCATGCGCAGTAGCCACCGCGCCCCCGCATGCGCAGTAGCCACCGCGCCCCCGCATGCGCAGTAGCCCCCGCGCCCGCGCATGCGCAGTAGCCCCCGCGCCCGCGCATGTGCCGTAGCCACCGCGCCCGCGCATGCGCAGTAGCCACCGCGCCCGCGCATGCGCAGTAGCCACCGCGCCCGTGCGGGCGTGCCGAGTGGGGGCTCCGCGCAGAGGGGCAGCGCGCCCGCGCATGATGCGCAGAGGTTTCTTTCGGACCTGGGCTGCATTTCCATCCCCCGCTCTGGGAGTCACCCGGTGCGTTAGGAGCGAGCCGATCCCGCTCCCTGAGACACAAGGGCTTGCTCGAGGAGACTGTTCCTGTTCCTCTCTTCCAGCCACTCTGCTCTCCCCAAAACACCCATTTCCTCGGAGCTCCTCTGCAACTGCATTTCCATGGACCCAGGGCTCCAGAAGCTGCAGAGTCGTGCAATGGGGTTTTTTTGGGAAGGGACCTTAAGCTCTTGCACTTCCACCTCTGTCATGAGAATCTCAGGGCTCTAAGACTCACAGAACCATTTGGGCTTGGAAGGACCTTCAAGCTCATCCAGTGCCAGCGCTGCCACGGGCAGGGACACCTCCCACTGTCCCGGGCTGCTCCCAGCCCCAGTGTGCAGCCTGGCCTGGAACATTCCAGGGCATCCAGGGGCAAATCCCCCTCTCTGGGCAGACAGAAGGAGCTAAACCTGGCTATTCCTGAGGGAGTGATGGCAGCACAGCCGAGTCCTGCATCCCTGATTCCCACGGGGAATCTCCATGTCCTTCCTGCTATGGGATCCAGGAGTTGCAGTAGGATTTTTGTGTTTGGTGCTGCATTCCCAGCATGGGCAGAAGCTGTCACGCTCGGAAACACAGCCAGTGTGACAAGGTTTTGCTCCCTTTCTGCTTTGTTTTTGCTGTGTTTTGTTTCTCTCGACAGCTGGCTTAGAACTTGTGTGTTGCTGTTTAGACATCAAGCTTTGGGGCTGAGGTTTTTTTATTCCCAAGTGCTTGCTGGCAGTAAAAATACACTTCACATCTGCAGTGTGTGCACGTGGCTTGGGCTGTGGATTCACACTTCTGGGGCAAAAAGAAGTCCCTTCACACCTGTGCTGCTGGTGGTGTCCCCTGTGAGAAGTTTGGTGGCTCGTTTGTGGCTCTCTCAGTTGTTCCCTTTCACAGAGCTCGGCATTTCTCCCCTTTTCAGTTTCATCCTGCAGAGCTTCGTTCCTGCTGCCGCAGCGTGTTCTGAACCCTCCGCTCGCAGCCTGGGGGTGCCTTTTGTGCTGCTCCTCCGTGGGGCTGCCTTGAGAGCGGAATCAAGGTTGGAAAAGACCTCGGAGATCACTGAGTGCAACCAGCACCAGCACGGCCGGCGCTGACCACGTCCGCCCATGCCACAGCCACAGGTGTTGGAGCACTCCCAGGGGTGGGCACTCCAAACCTCCCTGGGCAGCTGTGCCAAGGCCTGAGCGCCCTTTCCATGGAGGAATTTCCCCAATATCCACCCTGAGCCTCCCCTGGCCCAGCCTGAGGCCGTTCCCTCTCCTCCTGTCCCTGTTCCCTGCGAGCAGAGCCCGACCCCCCCGGCTGCTCCCTCCTGTCAGGGACTTGTCCAGAGCCACAAGGTCCCCCCTGAGCCTCCTTTGCTGCAGGGCTGTGCCCCTTTCCCAGCTCTCTCAGGAACTCTCCAGCCCCTTGCCAGCTCCGTTCCCTTGCCTGGACTCGCTCCAGCCCCTCCGTGTCCCTCTTGTCCCAGAGGTGCTGCCAGCACTGCAGGTGCCCCAGCAGTGCCAGCACAGGGACGGGCCCAGCGCCCCGCGCATGCGCAGTGGGGGGTGAGGGGGGCCCAGTTCTCCCGCGCATGCGCAGTAGCCACCGCGCCCGCGCATGCGCCGTAGCCACCGCGCCCGCGCATGCGCAGTAGCCATCGCGCCCGAGCATGCCCCGTAGCCACCGCGCCCGCGCATGCGCAGTAGCCACCGCGCCCGCGCATGCGCCGTAGCCCCCGCGCCCGCGCATGCGCAGTAGCCCCCGCGCCCGCGCATGCGTAGTAGCCACCGCGCCCGCGCATGCGCAGTACACCCCGCGCCCGCGCATGCGCAGTAGCCACCGCGCCCGCGCATGCGCCGTAGCCCCCGCGCCCGCGCATGCGCAGTAGTCCCCGCGCCCGCGCATGCGCAGTAGCACCCGCGCCCGCGCATGCGCCGTAGCCACCGCGCCCGCGCATGCGCCGTAGACCCCGCGCATGCGCAGTAGCACGCGCGCCCGCGCATGCGCAGTAGCCACCGCGCCCGCGCATGCGCAGTAGCCACCGCGCCCGCGCATGCGCCGTAGCCACCGCGCCCGCGCATGCGCAGTACACCCCGCGCCCGCGCATGCGCAGTAGCCACCGCGCCCGCGCATGCGCCGTAGCCCCCGCGCCCGCGCATGCGCAGTAGCCCCCGCGCCCGCGCATGCGTAGTAGCACCCGCGCCCGCGCATGCGCCGTAGCCCCCGCGCCCGCGCATGCGCCGTAGACCCCGCGCATGCGCAGTAGCACCCGCGCCCGCGCATGCGCAGTAGCCACCGCGCCCGCGCATGCGCCGTAGCCACCGCGCCCGCGCATGCGCCGTAGCCACCGCGCCCGCGCATGCGCAGTACACCCCACGCCCGCGCATGCGCAGTAGCCACCGCGCCCCCGCATGCGCAGTAGCCACCGCGCCCCCGCATGCGCAGTAGCCCCCGCGCCCGCGCATGCGCAGTAGCCACCGCGCCCGCGCATGTGCCGTAGCCACCGCGCCCGCGCATGCGCCGTAGCGCCCGCGCCCGCGCATGCGCAGTAGCCCCCGCGCCCGCGCATGCGTAGTAGCCACCGCGCCCGAGCATGCGCAGTACACCCGCGCCCGCGCATGCGCAGTAGCCACCGCGCCCGCGCATGCGCAGTAGCACCCGCGCCCGAGCATGCGCCGTAGCCACCGCGCCCGCGCATGCGCCGTAGACCCCGCGCATGCGCAGTAGCACGCGCGCCCGCGCATGCGCAGTAGCCACCGCGCTGGCGCATGCGCAGTAGCCACCGCGCCCGCGCATGCGCCGTAGCCACCGCGCCCGCGCATGCGCAGTACACCCCGCGCCCGCGCATGCGCAGTAGCCACCGCGCCCGCGCATGCGCCGTAGCCCCCGCGCCCGCGCATGCGCAGTAGCCCCCGCGCCCGCGCATGCGTAGTAGCACCCGCGCCCGCGCATGCGCCGTAGCCACCGCGCCCGCGCATGCGCCGTAGACCCCGCGCATGCGCAGTAGCACGCGCGCCCGCGCATGCGCAGTAGCCACCGCGCCCGCGCATGCGCCGTAGCCACCGCGCCCGCGCATGCGCAGTACACCCCACGCCCGCGCATGCGCAGTAGCCACCGCGCCCCCGCATGCGCAGTAGCCACCGCGCCCCCGCATGCGCAGTAGCCCCCGCGCCCGCGCATGCGCAGTAGCCCCCGCGCCCGCCCATGTGCCGTAGCCACCGCGCCCGCGCATGCGCAGTAGCCACCGCGCCCGCGCATGCGCAGTAGCCACCGCGCCCGTGCGGGCGTGCCGAGTGGGGGCTCCGCGCAGAGGGGCAGCGCGCCCGCGCATGATGCGCAGAGGTTTCTTTCGGACCTGGGCTGCATTTCCATCCCCCGCTCTGGGAGTCACCCGGTGCGTTAGGAGCGAGCCGATCCCGCTCCCTGAGACACAAGGGCTTGCTCGAGGAGACTGTTCCTGTTCCTCTCTTCCAGCCACTCTGCTCTCCCCAAAACACCCATTTCCTCGGAGCTCCTCTGCAACTGCATTTCCATGGACCCAGGGCTCCAGAAGCTGCAGAGTCGTGCAATGGGGTTTTTTTGGGAAGGGACCTTAAGCTCTTGCACTTCCACCTCTGTCATGAGAATCTCAGGGCTCTAAGACTCACAGAACCATTTGGGCTTGGAAGGACCTTCAAGCTCATCCAGTGCCAGCGCTGCCACGGGCAGGGACACCTCCCACTGTCCCGGGCTGCTCCCAGCCCCAGTGTGCAGCCTGGCCTGGAACATTCCAGGGCATCCAGGGGCAAATCCCCCTCTCTGGGCAGACAGAAGGAGCTAAACCTGGCTATTCCTGAGGGAGTGATGGCAGCACAGCCGAGTCCTGCATCCCTGATTCCCACGGGGAATCTCCATGTCCTTCCTGCTATGGGATCCAGGAGTTGCAGTAGGATTTTTGTGTTTGGTGCTGCATTCCCAGCATGGGCAGAAGCTGTCACGCTCGGAAACACAGCCAGTGTGACAAGGTTTTGCTCCCTTTCTGCTTTGTTTTTGCTGTGTTTTGTTTCTCTCGACAGCTGGCTTAGAACTTGTGTGTTGCTGTTTAGACATCAAGCTTTGGGGCTGAGGTTTTTTTATTCCCAAGTGCTTGCTGGCAGTAAAAATACACTTCACATCTGCAGTGTGTGCACGTGGCTTGGGCTGTGGATTCACACTTCTGGGGCAAAAAGAAGTCCCTTCACACCTGTGCTGCTGGTGGTGTCCCCTGTGAGAAGTTTGGTGGCTCGTTTGTGGCTCTCTCAGTTGTTCCCTTTCACAGAGCTCGGCATTTCTCCCCTTTTCAGTTTCATCCTGCAGAGCTTCGTTCCTGCTGCCGCAGCGTGTTCTGAACCCTCCGCTCGCAGCCTGGGGGTGCCTTTTGTGCTGCTCCTCCGTGGGGCTGCCTTGAGAGCGGAATCAAGGTTGGAAAAGACCTCGGAGATCACTGAGTGCAACCAGCACCAGCACGGCCGGCGCTGACCACGTCCGCCCATGCCACAGCCACAGGTGTTGGAGCACTCCCAGGGGTGGGCACTCCAAACCTCCCTGGGCAGCTGTGCCAAGGCCTGAGCGCCCTTTCCATGGAGGAATTTCCCCAATATCCACCCTGAGCCTCCCCTGGCCCAGCCTGAGGCCGTTCCCTCTCCTCCTGTCCCTGTTCCCTGCGAGCAGAGCCCGACCCCCCCGGCTGCTCCCTCCTGTCAGGGACTTGTCCAGAGCCACAAGGTCCCCCCTGAGCCTCCTTTGCTCCGGGCTGTGCCCCTTTCCCAGCTCTCTCAGGAACTCTCCAACCCCTTGCCAGCTCCGTTCCCTTGCCTGGACTGGCTCCAGCCCCTCCGTGTCCCTCTTGTCCCAGAGGTGCTGCCAGCACTGCAGGTGCCCCAGCAGTGCCAGCACAGGGACGGGCCCAGCGCCCCGCGCATGCGCAGTGGGGGGTGAGGGGGGCCCAGTTCTCCCGCGCATGCGCAGTGGTGTGGGGGTAGGGCCAGCGCGTCCGCGCATGCGTAGTAGCACCCGCGCCCGCGCATTCGCAGTAGCCACCGCGCCCGCGCATGCGCCGTAGCCCCCGCGCCCGCGCATGCGCAGTAGCCCCCGCGCCCGCGCATGCGTAGTAGCACCCGCGCCCGCGCATGCGCCGTAGCCACCGCGCCCGCGCATGCGCCGTAGACCCCGCGCATGCGCAGTAGCACCCGCGCCCGCGCATGCGCCGTAGCCACCGCGCCCGCGCATGCGCCGTAGCCACCGCGCCCGCGCATGCGCCGTAGACCCCGCGCCCGCGCATGCGCAGTACACCCCACGCCCGCGCATGCGCAGTAGCCACCGCGCCCCCGCATGCGCAGTAGCCACCGCGCCCCCGCATGCGCAGTAGCCCCCGCGCCCGCGCATGCGCCGTAGCACCCGCGCCCGCGCATGCGCAGTAGCCCCCGCGCCCGCGCATGCGTAGTAGCACCCGCGCCCGCGCATGCGCCGTAGCCACCGCGCCCGCGCATGCGCCGTAGACCCCGCGCATGCGCAGTAGCACCCGCGCCCGCGCATGCGCAGTAGCCACCGCGCCCGCGCATGCGCCGTAGCCACCGCGCCCGCGCATGCGCCGTAGACCCCGCGCCCGCGCATGCGCAGTACACCCCACGCCCGCGCATGCGCAGTAGCCACCGCGCCCCCGCATGCGCAGTAGCCACCGCGCCCCCGCATGCGCAGTAGCCCCCGCGCCCGCGCATGCGCAGTAGCCCCCGCGCCCGCCCATGTGCCGTAGCCACCGCGCCCGCGCATGCGCAGTAGCCACCGCGCCCGCGCATGCGCAGTAGCCACCGCGCCCGTGCGGGCGTGCCGAGTGGGGGCTCCGCGCAGAGGGGCAGCGCGCCCGCGCATGATGCGCAGAGGTTTCTTTCGGACCTGGGCTGCATTTCCATCCCCCGCTCTGGGAGTCACCCGGTGCGTTAGGAGCGAGCCGATCCCGCTCCCTGAGACACAAGGGCTTGCTCGAGGAGACTGTTCCTGTTCCTCTCTTCCAGCCACTCTGCTCTCCCCAAAACACCCATTTCCTCGGAGCTCCTCTGCAACTGCATTTCCATGGACCCAGGGCTCCAGAAGCTGCAGAGTCGTGCAATGGGGTTTTTTTGGGAAGGGACCTTAAGCTCTTGCACTTCCACCTCTGTCATGAGAATCTCAGGGCTCTAAGACTCACAGAACCATTTGGGCTTGGAAGGACCTTCAAGCTCATCCAGTGCCAGCGCTGCCACGGGCAGGGACACCTCCCACTGTCCCGGGCTGCTCCCAGCCCCAGTGTGCAGCCTGGCCTGGAACATTCCAGGGCATCCAGGGGCAAATCCCCCTCTCTGGGCAGACAGAAGGAGCTAAACCTGGCTATTCCTGAGGGAGTGATGGCAGCACAGCCGAGTCCTGCATCCCTGATTCCCACGGGGAATCTCCATGTCCTTCCTGCTATGGGATCCAGGAGTTGCAGTAGGATTTTTGTGTTTGGTGCTGCATTCCCAGCATGGGCAGAAGCTGTCACGCTCGGAAACACAGCCAGTGTGACAAGGTTTTGCTCCCTTTCTGCTTTGTTTTTGCTGTGTTTTGTTTCTCTCGACAGCTGGCTTAGAACTTGTGTGTTGCTGTTTAGACATCAAGCTTTGGGGCTGAGGTTTTTTTATTCCCAAGTGCTTGCTGGCAGTAAAAATACACTTCACATCTGCAGTGTGTGCACGTGGCTTGGGCTGTGGATTCACACTTCTGGGGCAAAAAGAAGTCCCTTCACACCTGTGCTGCTGGTGGTGTCCCCTGTGAGAAGTTTGGTGGCTCGTTTGTGGCTCTCTCAGTTGTTCCCTTTCACAGAGCTCGGCATTTCTCCCCTTTTCAGTTTCATCCTGCAGAGCTTCGTTCCTGCTGCCGCAGCGTGTTCTGAACCCTCCGCTCGCAGCCTGGGGGTGCCTTTTGTGCTGCTCCTCCGTGGGGCTGCCTTGAGAGCGGAATCAAGGTTGGAAAAGACCTCGGAGATCACTGAGTGCAACCAGCACCAGCACGGCCGGCGCTGACCACGTCCGCCCATGCCACAGCCACAGGTGTTGGAGCACTCCCAGGGGTGGGCACTCCAAACCTCCCTGGGCAGCTGTGCCAAGGCCTGAGCGCCCTTTCCATGGAGGAATTTCCCCAATATCCACCCTGAGCCTCCCCTGGCCCAGCCTGAGGCCGTTCCCTCTCCTCCTGTCCCTGTTCCCTGCGAGCAGAGCCCGACCCCCCCGGCTGCTCCCTCCTGTCAGGGACTTGTCCAGAGCCACAAGGTCCCCCCTGAGCCTCCTTTGCTCCGGGCTGTGCCCCTTTCCCAGCTCTCTCAGGAACTCTCCAGCCCCTTGCCAGCTCCGTTCCCTTGCCTGGACTCGCTCCAGCCCCTCCGTGTCCCTCTTGTCCCAGAGGTGCTGCCAGCACTGCAGGTGCCCCAGCAGTGCCAGCACAGGGACGGGCCCAGCGCCCCGCGCATGCGCAGTGGGGGGTGAGGGGGGCCCAGTTCTCCCGCGCATGCGCAGTGGTGTGGGGGTAGGGCCAGCGCGTCCGCGCATGCGTAGTAGCACCCGCGCCCCCGCATGCGCAGTAGCCACCGCGCCCGCGCATGCGCCGTAGCACCCGCGCCCGCGCATGCGCAGTAGCCCCCGCGCCCGCGCATGCGTAGTAGCACCCGCGCCCGCGCATGCGCCGTAGCCACCGCGCCCGCGCATGCGCCGTAGACCCCGCGCATGCGCAGTAGCACCCGCGCCCGCGCATGCGCAGTAGCCACCGCGCCCGCGCATGCGCCGTAGCCACCGCGCCCGCGCATGCGCCGTAGCCACCGCGCCCGCGCATGCGCCGTAGCCACCGCGCCCGCGCATGCGCAGTACACCCCACGCCCGCGCATGCGCAGTAGCCACCGCGCCCCCGCATGCGCAGTAGCCACCGCGCCCCCGCATGCGCAGTAGCCCCCGCGCCCGCGCATGCGCAGTAGCCCCCGCGCATGCGCATGTGCCGTAGCCACCGCGCCCGCGCATGCGCAGTAGCCACCGCGCCCGCGCATGCGCGGTAGCCACCGCGCCCGTGCGGGCGTGCCGAGTGGGGGCTCCGCGCAGAGGGGCAGCGCGCCCGCGCATGATGCGCAGAGGTTTCTTTCGGACCTGGGCTGCATTTCCATCCCCCGCTCTGGGAGTCACCCGGTGCGTTAGGAGCGAGCCGATCCCGCTCCCTGAGACACAAGGGCTTGCTCGAGGAGACTGTTCCTGTTCCTCTCTTCCAGCCACTCTGCTCTCCCCAAAACACCCATTTCCTCGGAGCTCCTCTGCAACTGCATTTCCATGGACCCAGGGCTCCAGAAGCTGCAGAGTCGTGCAATGGGGTTTTTTTGGGAAGGGACCTTAAGCTCTTGCACTTCCACCTCTGTCATGAGAATCTCAGGGCTCTAAGACTCACAGAACCATTTGGGCTTGGAAGGACCTTCAAGCTCATCCAGTGCCAGCGCTGCCACGGGCAGGGACACCTCCCACTGTCCCGGGCTGCTCCCAGCCCCAGTGTGCAGCCTGGCCTGGAACATTCCAGGGCATCCAGGGGCAAATCCCCCTCTCTGGGCAGACAGAAGGAGCTAAACCTGGCTATTCCTGAGGGAGTGATGGCAGCACAGCCGAGTCCTGCATCCCTGATTCCCACGGGGAATCTCCATGTCCTTCCTGCTATGGGATCCAGGAGTTGCAGTAGGATTTTTGTGTTTGGTGCTGCATTCCCAGCATGGGCAGAAGCTGTCACGCTCGGAAACACAGCCAGTGTGACAAGGTTTTGCTCCCTTTCTGCTTTGTTTTTGCTGTGTTTTGTTTCTCTCGACAGCTGGCTTAGAACTTGTGTGTTGCTGTTTAGACATCAAGCTTTGGGGCTGAGGTTTTTTTATTCCCAAGTGCTTGCTGGCAGTAAAAATACACTTCACATCTGCAGTGTGTGCACGTGGCTTGGGCTGTGGATTCACACTTCTGGGGCAAAAAGAAGTCCCTTCACACCTGTGCTGCTGGTGGTGTCCCCTGTGAGAAGTTTGGTGGCTCGTTTGTGGCTCTCTCAGTTGTTCCCTTTCACAGAGCTCGGCATTTCTCCCCTTTTCAGTTTCATCCTGCAGAGCTTCGTTCCTGCTGCCGCAGCGTGTTCTGAACCCTCCGCTCGCAGCCTGGGGGTGCCTTTTGTGCTGCTCCTCCGTGGGGCTGCCTTGAGAGCGGAATCAAGGTTGGAAAAGACCTCGGAGATCACTGAGTGCAACCAGCACCAGCACGGCCGGCGCTGACCACGTCCGCCCATGCCACAGCCACAGGTGTTGGAGCACTCCCAGGGGTGGGCACTCCAAACCTCCCTGGGCAGCTGTGCCAAGGCCTGAGCGCCCTTTCCATGGAGGAATTTCCCCAATATCCACCCTGAGCCTCCCCTGGCCCAGCCTGAGGCCGTTCCCTCTCCTCCTGTCCCTGTTCCCTGCGAGCAGAGCCCGACCCCCCCGGCTGCTCCCTCCTGTCAGGGACTTGTCCAGAGCCACAAGGTCCCCCCTGAGCCTCCTTTGCTCCGGGCTGTGCCCCTTTCCCAGCTCTCTCAGGAACTCTCCAACCCCTTGCCAGCTCCGTTCCCTTGCCTGGACTGGCTCCAGCCCCTCCGTGTCCCTCTTGTCCCAGAGGTGCTGCCAGCACTGCAGGTGCCCCAGCAGTGCCAGCACAGGGACGGGCCCAGCGCCCCGCGCATGCGCAGTGGGGGGTGAGGGGGGCCCAGTTCTCCCGCGCATGCGCAGTAGCCACCGCGCCCGCGCATGCGCCGTAGCCACCGCGCCCGCGCATGCGCAGTAGCCACCGCGCCCGAGCATGCCCCGTAGCCACCGCGCCCGCGCATGCGCAGTAGCCACCGCGCCCGCGCATGCGCCGTAGCCCCCGCGCCCGCGCATGCGCAGTAGCCCCCGCGCCCGCGCATGCGTAGTAGCCCCCGCGCCCGCGCATGCGCAGTAGCCACCGCGCCCGCGCATGCGCAGTAGCCACCGCGCCCGCGCATGCGCCGTAGCCCCCGCGCCCGCGCATGCGCAGTAGCCCCCGCGCCCGCGCATGCGCAGTAGCACCCGCGCCCGCGCATGCGCCGTAGCCACCGCGCCCGCGCATGCGCCGTAGACCCCGCGCATGCGCAGTAGCACGCGCGCCCGCGCATGCGCAGTAGCCACCGCGCCCGCGCATGCGCAGTAGCCACCGCGCCCGCGCATGCGCCGTAGCCACCGCGCCCGCGCATGCGCAGTACACCCCGCGCCCGCGCATGCGCAGTAGCCACCGCGCCCGCGCATGCGCAGTAGCCCCCGCGCCCGCGCATGCGCAGTAGCCCCCGCGCCCGCGCATGCGTAGTAGCACCCGCGCCCGCGCATGCGCCGTAGCCACCGGGCCCGCGCATGCGCCGTAGACCCCGCGCATGCGCAGTAGCACCCGCGCCCGCGCATGCGCAGTAGCCACCGCGCCCGCGCATGCGCCGTAGCCACCGCGCCCGCGCATGCGCCGTAGCCACCGCGCCCGCGCATGCGCAGTACACCCCACGCCCGCGCATGCGCAGTAGCCACCGCGCCCCCGCATGCGCAGTAGCCACCGCGCCCCCGCATGCGCAGTAGCCCCCGCGCCCGCGCATGCGCAGTAGCCCCCGCGCCCGCGCATGTGCCGTAGCCACCGCGCCCGCGCATGCGCCGTAGCCCCCGCGCCCGCGCATGCGCAGTAGCCCCCGCGCCCGCGCATGCGTAGTAGCCCCCGCGCCCGAGCATGCGCAGTACACCCCGCGCCCGCGCATGCGCAGTAGCCACCGCGCCCGCGCATGCGCCGTAGCCCCCGCGCCCGCGCATGCGCAGTAGCCCCCGCGCCCGCGCATGCGCAGTAGCACCCGCGCCCGCGCATGCGCCGTAGCCACCGCGCCCGCGCATGCGCCGTAGACCCCGCGCATGCGCAGTAGCACGCGCGCCCGCGCATGCGCAGTAGCCACCGCGCTGGCGCATGCGCAGTAGCCACCGCGCCCGCGCATGCGCCGTAGCCACCGCGCCCGCGCATGCGCAGTACACCCCGCGACCACGCATGCGCAGTAGCCACCGCGCCCGCGCATGCGCCGTAGCCCCCGCGCCCGCGCATGCGCAGTAGCCCCCGCGCCCGCGCATGCGTAGTAGCACCCGCGCCCGCGCATGCGCCGTAGCCACCGCGCCCGCGCATGCGCCGTAGACCCCGCGCATGCGCAGTAGCACCCGCGCCCGCGCATGCGCAGTAGCCACCGCGCCCGCGCATGCGCCGTAGCCACCGCGCCCGCGCATGCGCCGTAGCCACCGCGCCCGCGCATGCGCAGTAGCCCCCGCGCCCGCGCATGTGCCGTAGCCACCGCGCCCGCGCATGCGCAGTAGCCACCGCGCCCGCGCATGCGCAGTAGCCACCGCGCCCGTGCGGGCGTGCCGAGTGGGGGCTCCGCGCAGAGGGGCAGCGCGCCCGCGCATGATGCGCAGAGGTTTCTTTCGGACCTGGGCTGCATTTCCATCCCCCGCTCTGGGAGTCACCCGGTGCGTTAGGAGCGAGCCGATCCCGCTCCCTGAGACACAAGGGCTTGCTCGAGGAGACTGTTCCTGTTCCTCTCTTCCAGCCACTCTGCTCTCCCCAAAACACCCATTTCCTCGGAGCTCCTCTGCAACTGCATTTCCATGGACCCAGGGCTCCAGAAGCTGCAGAGTCGTGCAATGGGGTTTTTTTGGGAAGGGACCTTAAGCTCTTGCACTTCCACCTCTGTCATGAGAATCTCAGGGCTCTAAGACTCACAGAACCATTTGGGCTTGGAAGGACCTTCAAGCTCATCCAGTGCCAGCGCTGCCACGGGCAGGGACACCTCCCACTGTCCCGGGCTGCTCCCAGCCCCAGTGTGCAGCCTGGCCTGGAACATTCCAGGGCATCCAGGGGCAAATCCCCCTCTCTGGGCAGACAGAAGGAGCTAAACCTGGCTATTCCTGAGGGAGTGATGGCAGCACAGCCGAGTCCTGCATCCCTGATTCCCACGGGGAATCTCCATGTCCTTCCTGCTATGGGATCCAGGAGTTGCAGTAGGATTTTTGTGTTTGGTGCTGCATTCCCAGCATGGCAGAAGCTGTCACGCTCGGAAACACAGCCAGTGTGACAAGGTTTTGCTCCCTTTCTGCTTTGTTTTTGCTGTGTTTTGTTTCTCTCGACAGCTGGCTTAGAACTTGTGTGTTGCTGTTTAGACATCAAGCTTTGGGGCTGAGGTTTTTTTATTCCCAAGTGCTTGCTGGCAGTAAAAATACACTTCACATCTGCAGTGTGTGCACGTGGCTTGGGCTGTGGATTCACACTTCTGGGGCAAAAAGAAGTCCCTTCACACCTGTGCTGCTGGTGGTGTCCCCTGTGAGAAGTTTGGTGGCTCGTTTGTGGCTCTCTCAGTTGTTCCCTTTCACAGAGCTCGGCATTTCTCCCCTTTTCAGTTTCATCCTGCAGAGCTTCGTTCCTGCTGCCGCAGCGTGTTCTGAACCCTCCGCTCGCAGCCTGGGGGTGCCTTTTGTGCTGCTCCTCCGTGGGGCTGCCTTGAGAGCGGAATCAAGGTTGGAAAAGACCTCGGAGATCACTGAGTGCAACCAGCACCAGCACGGCCGGCGCTGACCACGTCCGCCCATGCCACAGCCACAGGTGTTGGAGCACTCCCAGGGGTGGGCACTCCAAACCTCCCTGGGCAGCTGTGCCAAGGCCTGAGCGCCCTTTCCATGGAGGAATTTCCCCAATATCCACCCTGAGCCTCCCCTGGCCCAGCCTGAGGCCGTTCCCTCTCCTCCTGTCCCTGTTCCCTGCGAGCAGAGCCCGACCCCCCCGGCTGCTCCCTCCTGTCAGGGACTTGTCCAGAGCCACAAGGTCCCCCCTGAGCCTCCTTTGCTGCAGGGCTGTGCCCCTTTCCCAGCTCTCTCAGGAACTCTCCAGCCCCTTGCCAGCTCCGTTCCCTTGCCTGGACTCGCTCCAGCCCCTCCGTGTCCCTCTTGTCCCAGAGGTGCTGCCAGCACTGCAGGTGCCCCAGCAGTGCCAGCACAGGGACGGGCCCAGCGCCCCGCGCATGCGCAGTGGGGGGTGAGGGGGGCCCAGTTCTCCCGCGCATGCGCAGTAGCCACCGCGCCCGCGCATGCGCCGTAGCCACCGCGCCCGCGCATGCGCAGTAGCCATCGCGCCCGAGCATGCCCCGTAGCCACCGCGCCCGCGCATGCGCAGTAGCCACCGCGCCCGCGCATGCGCCGTAGCCCCCGCGCCCGCGCATGCGCAGTAGCCCCCGCGCCCGCGCATGCGTAGTAGCCACCGCGCCCGCGCATGCGCAGTACACCCCGCGCCCGCGCATGCGCAGTAGCCACCGCGCCCGCGCATGCGCCGTAGCCCCCGCGCCCGCGCATGCGCAGTAGTCCCCGCGCCCGCGCATGCGCCGTAGACCCCGCGCATGCGCAGTAGCACCCGCGCCCGCGCATGCGCAGTAGCCACCGCGCCCGCGCATGCGCCGTAGCCACCGCGCCCGCGCATGCGCCGTAGCCACCGCGCCCGCGCATGCGCAGTACACCCCACGCCCGCGCATGCGCAGTAGCCACCGCGCCCCCGCATGCGCAGTAGCCACCGCGCCCCCGCATGCGCAGTAGCCCCCGCGCCCGCGCATGCGCAGTAGCCCCCGCGCCCGCGCATGTGCCGTAGCCACCGCGCCCGCGCATGCGCAGTAGCCACCGCGCCCGCGCATGCGCAGTAGCCACCGCGCCCGTGCGGGCGTGCCGAGTGGGGGCTCCGCGCAGAGGGGCAGCGCGCCCGCGCATGATGCGCAGAGGTTTCTTTCGGACCTGGGCTGCATTTCCATCCCCCGCTCTGGGAGTCACCCGGTGCGTTAGGAGCGAGCCGATCCCGCTCCCTGAGACACAAGGGCTTGCTCGAGGAGACTGTTCCTGTTCCTCTCTTCCAGCCACTCTGCTCTCCCCAAAACACCCATTTCCTCGGAGCTCCTCTGCAACTGCATTTCCATGGACCCAGGGCTCCAGAAGCTGCAGAGTCGTGCAATGGGGTTTTTTTGGGAAGGGACCTTAAGCTCTTGCACTTCCACCTCTGTCATGAGAATCTCAGGGCTCTAAGACTCACAGAACCATTTGGGCTTGGAAGGACCTTCAAGCTCATCCAGTGCCAGCGCTGCCACGGGCAGGGACACCTCCCACTGTCCCGGGCTGCTCCCAGCCCCAGTGTGCAGCCTGGCCTGGAACATTCCAGGGCATCCAGGGGCAAATCCCCCTCTCTGGGCAGACAGAAGGAGCTAAACCTGGCTATTCCTGAGGGAGTGATGGCAGCACAGCCGAGTCCTGCATCCCTGATTCCCACGGGGAATCTCCATGTCCTTCCTGCTATGGGATCCAGGAGTTGCAGTAGGATTTTTGTGTTTGGTGCTGCATTCCCAGCATGGCAGAAGCTGTCACGCTCGGAAACACAGCCAGTGTGACAAGGTTTTGCTCCCTTTCTGCTTTGTTTTTGCTGTGTTTTGTTTCTCTCGACAGCTGGCTTAGAACTTGTGTGTTGCTGTTTAGACATCAAGCTTTGGGGCTGAGGTTTTTTTATTCCCAAGTGCTTGCTGGCAGTAAAAATACACTTCACATCTGCAGTGTGTGCACGTGGCTTGGGCTGTGGATTCACACTTCTGGGGCAAAAAGAAGTCCCTTCACACCTGTGCTGCTGGTGGTGTCCCCTGTGAGAAGTTTGGTGGCTCGTTTGTGGCTCTCTCAGTTGTTCCCTTTCACAGAGCTCGGCATTTCTCCCCTTTTCAGTTTCATCCTGCAGAGCTTCGTTCCTGCTGCCGCAGCGTGTTCTGAACCCTCCGCTCGCAGCCTGGGGGTGCCTTTTGTGCTGCTCCTCCGTGGGGCTGCCTTGAGAGCGGAATCAAGGTTGGAAAAGACCTCGGAGATCACTGAGTGCAACCAGCACCAGCACGGCCGGCGCTGACCACGTCCGCCCATGCCACAGCCACAGGTGTTGGAGCACTCCCAGGGGTGGGCACTCCAAACCTCCCTGGGCAGCTGTGCCAAGGCCTGAGCGCCCTTTCCATGGAGGAATTTCCCCAATATCCACCCTGAGCCTCCCCTGGCCCAGCCTGAGGCCGTTCCCTCTCCTCCTGTCCCTGTTCCCTGCGAGCAGAGCCCGACCCCCCCGGCTGCTCCCTCCTGTCAGGGACTTGTCCAGAGCCACAAGGTCCCCCCTGAGCCTCCTTTGCTGCAGGGCTGTGCCCCTTTCCCAGCTCTCTCAGGAACTCTCCAGCCCCTTGCCAGCTCCGTTCCCTTGCCTGGACTCGCTCCAGCCCCTCCGTGTCCCTCTTGTCCCAGAGGTGCTGCCAGCACTGCAGGTGCCCCAGCAGTGCCAGCACAGGGACGGGCCCAGCGCCCCGCGCATGCGCAGTGGGGGGTGAGGGGGGCCCAGTTCTCCCGCGCATGCGCAGTAGCCACCGCGCCCGCGCATGCGCCGTAGCCACCGCGCCCGCGCATGCGCAGTAGCCATCGCGCCCGAGCATGCCCCGTAGCCACCGCGCCCGCGCATGCGCAGTAGCCACCGCGCCCGCGCATGCGCCGTAGCCCCCGCGCCCGCGCATGCGCAGTAGCCCCCGCGCCCGCGCATGCGTAGTAGCCACCGCGCCCGCGCATGCGCAGTACACACCGCGCCCGCGCATGCGCAGTAGCCACCGCGCCCGCGCATGCGCCGTAGCCCCCGCGCCCGCGCATGCGCAGTAGTCCCCGCGCCCGCGCATGCGCAGTAGCACCCGCGCCCGCGCATGCGCCGTAGCCACCGCGCCCGCGCATGCGCCGTAGACCCCGCGCATGCGCAGTAGCACGCGCGCCCGCGCATGCGCAGTAGCCACCGCGCCCGCGCATGCGCAGTAGCCACCGCGCCCGCGCATGCGCCGTAGCCACCGCGCCCGCGCATGCGCAGTACACCCCGCGCCCGCGCATGCGCAGTAGCCACCGCGCCCGCGCATGCGCCGTAGCCCCCGCGCCCGCGCATGCGCAGTAGCCCCCGCGCCCGCGCATGCGTAGTAGCACCCGCGCCCGCGCATGCGCCGTAGCCCCCGCGCCCGCGCATGCGCCGTAGACCCCGCGCATGCGCAGTAGCACCCGCGCCCGCGCATGCGCAGTAGCCACCGCGCCCGCGCATGCGCCGTAGCCACCGCGCCCGCGCATGCGCCGTAGCCACCGCGCCCGCGCATGCGCAGTACACCCCACGCCCGCGCATGCGCAGTAGCCACCGCGCCCCCGCATGCGCAGTAGCCACCGCGCCCCCGCATGCGCAGTAGCCCCCGCGCCCGCGCATGCGCAGTAGCCACCGCGCCCGCGCATGTGCCGTAGCCACCGCGCCCGCGCATGCGCCGTAGCCCCCGCGCCCGCGCATGCGCAGTAGCCCCCGCGCCCGCGCATGCGTAGTAGCCACCGCGCCCGAGCATGCGCAGTACACCCGCGCCCGCGCATGCGCAGTAGCCACCGCGCCCGCGCATGCGCAGTAGCACCCGCGCCCGAGCATGCGCCGTAGCCACCGCGCCCGCGCATGCGCCGTAGACCCCGCGCATGCGCAGTAGCACGCGCGCCCGCGCATGCGCAGTAGCCCCCGCGCCCGCGCATGCGTAGTAGCACCCGCGCCCGCGCATGCGCCGTAGCCACCGCGCCCGCGCATGCGCCGTAGACCCCGCGCATGCGCAGTAGCACGCGCGCCCGCGCATGCGCAGTAGCCACCGCGCCCGCGCATGCGCCGTAGCCACCGCGCCCGCGCATGCGCAGTACACCCCACGCCCGCGCATGCGCAGTAGCCACCGCGCCCCCGCATGCGCAGTAGCCACCGCGCCCCCGCATGCGCAGTAGCCCCCGCGCCCGCGCATGCGCAGTAGCCCCCGCGCCCGCCCATGTGCCGTAGCCACCGCGCCCGCGCATGCGCAGTAGCCACCGCGCCCGCGCATGCGCAGTAGCCACCGCGCCCGTGCGGGCGTGCCGAGTGGGGGCTCCGCGCAGAGGGGCAGCGCGCCCGCGCATGATGCGCAGAGGTTTCTTTCGGACCTGGGCTGCATTTCCATCCCCCGCTCTGGGAGTCAGCCGGTACGTTAGGAGCGAGCCGATCCCGCTCCCTGAGACACAAGGGCTTGCTCGAGGAGACTGTTCCTGTTCCTCTCTTCCAGCCACTCTGCTCTCCCCAAAACACCCATTTCCTCGGAGCTCCTCTGCAACTGCATTTCCATGGACCCAGGGCTCCAGAAGCTGCAGAGTCGTGCAATGGGGTTTTTTTGGGAAGGGACCTTAAGCTCTTGCACTTCCACCTCTGTCATGAGAATCTCAGGGCTCTAAGACTCACAGAACCATTTGGGCTTGGAAGGACCTTCAAGCTCATCCAGTGCCAGCGCTGCCACGGGCAGGGACACCTCCCACTGTCCCGGGCTGCTCCCAGCCCCAGTGTGCAGCCTGGCCTGGAACATTCCAGGGCATCCAGGGGCAAATCCCCCTCTCTGGGCAGACAGAAGGAGCTAAACCTGGCTATTCCTGAGGGAGTGATGGCAGCACAGCCGAGTCCTGCATCCCTGATTCCCACGGGGAATCTCCATGTCCTTCCTGCTATGGGATCCAGGAGTTGCAGTAGGATTTTTGTGTTTGGTGCTGCATTCCCAGCATGGCAGAAGCTGTCACGCTCGGAAACACAGCCAGTGTGACAAGGTTTTGCTCCCTTTCTGCTTTGTTTTTGCTGTGTTTTGTTTCTCTCGACAGCTGGCTTAGAACTTGTGTGTTGCTGTTTAGACATCAAGCTTTGGGGCTGAGGTTTTTTTATTCCCAAGTGCTTGCTGGCAGTAAAAATACACTTCACATCTGCAGTGTGTGCACGTGGCTTGGGCTGTGGATTCACACTTCTGGGGCAAAAAGAAGTCCCTTCACACCTGTGCTGCTGGTGGTGTCCCCTGTGAGAAGTTTGGTGGCTCGTTTGTGGCTCTCTCAGTTGTTCCCTTTCACAGAGCTCGGCATTTCTCCCCTTTTCAGTTTCATCCTGCAGAGCTTCGTTCCTGCTGCCGCAGCGTGTTCTGAACCCTCCGCTCGCAGCCTGGGGGTGCCTTTTGTGCTGCTCCTCCGTGGGGCTGCCTTGAGAGCGGAATCAAGGTTGGAAAAGACCTCGGAGATCACTGAGTGCAACCAGCACCAGCACGGCCGGCGCTGACCACGTCCGCCCATGCCACAGCCACAGGTGTTGGAGCACTCCCAGGGGTGGGCACTCCAAACCTCCCTGGGCAGCTGTGCCAAGGCCTGAGCGCCCTTTCCATGGAGGAATTTCCCCAATATCCACCCTGAGCCTCCCCTGGCCCAGCCTGAGGCCGTTCCCTCTCCTCCTGTCCCTGTTCCCTGCGAGCAGAGCCCGACCCCCCCGGCTGCTCCCTCCTGTCAGGGACTTGTCCAGAGCCACAAGGTCCCCCCTGAGCCTCCTTTGCTCCGGGCTGTGCCCCTTTCCCAGCTCTCTCAGGAACTCTCCAGCCCCTTGCCAGCTCCGTTCCCTTGCCTGGACTCGCTCCAGCCCCTCCGTGTCCCTCTTGTCCCAGAGGTGCTGCCAGCACTGCAGGTGCCCCAGCAGTGCCAGCACAGGGACGGGCCCAGCGCCCCGCGCATGCGCAGTGGGGGGTGAGGGGGGCCCAGTTCTCCCGCGCATGCGCAGTGGTGTGGGGGTAGGGCCAGCGCGTCCGCGCATGCGTAGTAGCACCCGCGCCCCCGCATGCGCAGTAGCCACCGCGCCCGCGCATGCGCCGTAGCACCCGCGCCCGCGCATGCGCAGTAGCCCCCGCGCCCGCGCATGCGTAGTAGCACCCGCGCCCGCGCATGCGCCGTAGCCACCGCGCCCGCGCATGCGCCGTAGACCCCGCGCATGCGCAGTAGCACCCGCGCCCGCGCATGCGCAGTAGCCACCGCGCCCGCGCATGCGCCGTAGCCACCGCGCCCGCGCATGCGCCGTAGCCACCGCGCCCGCGCATGCGCCGTAGCCACCGCGCCCGCGCATGCGCAGTACACCCCACGCCCGCGCATGCGCAGTAGCCACCGCGCCCCCGCATGCGCAGTAGCCACCGCGCCCCCGCATGCGCAGTAGCCCCCGCGCCCGCGCATGCGCAGTAGCCCCCGCGCCCGCGCATGTGCCGTAGCCACCGCGCCCGCGCATGCGCAGTAGCCACCGCGCCCGCGCATGCGCGGTAGCCACCGCGCCCGTGCGGGCGTGCCGAGTGGGGGCTCCGCGCAGAGGGGCAGCGCGCCCGCGCATGATGCGCAGAGGTTTCTTTCGGACCTGGGCTGCATTTCCATCCCCCGCTCTGGGAGTCACCCGGTGCGTTAGGAGCGAGCCGATCCCGCTCCCTGAGACACAAGGGCTTGCTCGAGGAGACTGTTCCTGTTCCTCTCTTCCAGCCACTCTGCTCTCCCCAAAACACCCATTTCCTCGGAGCTCCTCTGCAACTGCATTTCCATGGACCCAGGGCTCCAGAAGCTGCAGAGTCGTGCAATGGGGTTTTTTTGGGAAGGGACCTTAAGCTCTTGCACTTCCACCTCTGTCATGAGAATCTCAGGGCTCTAAGACTCACAGAACCATTTGGGCTTGGAAGGACCTTCAAGCTCATCCAGTGCCAGCGCTGCCACGGGCAGGGACACCTCCCACTGTCCCGGGCTGCTCCCAGCCCCAGTGTGCAGCCTGGCCTGGAACATTCCAGGGCATCCAGGGGCAAATCCCCCTCTCTGGGCAGACAGAAGGAGCTAAACCTGGCTATTCCTGAGGGAGTGATGGCAGCACAGCCGAGTCCTGCATCCCTGATTCCCACGGGGAATCTCCATGTCCTTCCTGCTATGGGATCCAGGAGTTGCAGTAGGATTTTTGTGTTTGGTGCTGCATTCCCAGCATGGGCAGAAGCTGTCACGCTCGGAAACACAGCCAGTGTGACAAGGTTTTGCTCCCTTTCTGCTTTGTTTTTGCTGTGTTTTGTTTCTCTCGACAGCTGGCTTAGAACTTGTGTGTTGCTGTTTAGACATCAAGCTTTGGGGCTGAGGTTTTTTTATTCCCAAGTGCTTGCTGGCAGTAAAAATACACTTCACATCTGCAGTGTGTGCACGTGGCTTGGGCTGTGGATTCACACTTCTGGGGCAAAAAGAAGTCCCTTCACACCTGTGCTGCTGGTGGTGTCCCCTGTGAGAAGTTTGGTGGCTCGTTTGTGGCTCTCTCAGTTGTTCCCTTTCACAGAGCTCGGCATTTCTCCCCTTTTCAGTTTCATCCTGCAGAGCTTCGTTCCTGCTGCCGCAGCGTGTTCTGAACCCTCCGCTCGCAGCCTGGGGGTGCCTTTTGTGCTGCTCCTCCGTGGGGCTGCCTTGAGAGCGGAATCAAGGTTGGAAAAGACCTCGGAGATCACTGAGTGCAACCAGCACCAGCACGGCCGGCGCTGACCACGTCCGCCCATGCCACAGCCACAGGTGTTGGAGCACTCCCAGGGGTGGGCACTCCAAACCTCCCTGGGCAGCTGTGCCAAGGCCTGAGCGCCCTTTCCATGGAGGAATTTCCCCAATATCCACCCTGAGCCTCCCCTGGCCCAGCCTGAGGCCGTTCCCTCTCCTCCTGTCCCTGTTCCCTGCGAGCAGAGCCCGACCCCCCCGGCTGCTCCCTCCTGTCAGGGACTTGTCCAGAGCCACAAGGTCCCCCCTGAGCCTCCTTTGCTCCGGGCTGTGCCCCTTTCCCAGCTCTCTCAGGAACTCTCCAACCCCTTGCCAGCTCCGTTCCCTTGCCTGGACTGGCTCCAGCCCCTCCGTGTCCCTCTTGTCCCAGAGGTGCTGCCAGCACTGCAGGTGCCCCAGCAGTGCCAGCACAGGGACGGGCCCAGCGCCCCGCGCATGCGCAGTGGGGGGTGAGGGGGGCCCAGTTCTCCCGCGCATGCGCAGTAGCCACCGCGCCCGCGCATGCGCCGTAGCCACCGCGCCCGCGCATGCGCAGTAGCCACCGCGCCCGAGCATGCCCCGTAGCCACCGCGCCCGCGCATGCGCAGTAGCCACCGCGCCCGCGCATGCGCCGTAGCCCCCGCGCCCGCGCATGCGCAGTAGCCCCCGCGCCCGCGCATGCGTAGTAGCCCCCGCGCCCGCGCATGCGCAGTAGCCACCGCGCCCGCGCATGCGCAGTAGCCACCGCGCCCGCGCATGCGCCGTAGCCCCCGCGCCCGCGCATGCGCAGTAGCCCCCGCGCCCGCGCATGCGCAGTAGCACCCGCGCCCGCGCATGCGCCGTAGCCACCGCGCCCGCGCATGCGCCGTAGACCCCGCGCATGCGCAGTAGCACGCGCGCCCGCGCATGCGCAGTAGCCACCGCGCCCGCGCATGCGCAGTAGCCACCGCGCCCGCGCATGCGCCGTAGCCACCGCGCCCGCGCATGCGCAGTACACCCCGCGCCCGCGCATGCGCAGTAGCCACCGCGCCCGCGCATGCGCCGTAGCCCCCGCGCCCGCGCATGCGCAGTAGCCCCCGCGCCCGCGCATGCGTAGTAGCACCCGCGCCCGCGCATGCGCCGTAGCCACCGCGCCCGCGCATGCGCCGTAGACCCCGCGCATGCGCAGTAGCACCCGCGCCCGCGCATGCGCAGTAGCCACCGCGCCCGCGCATGCGCCGTAGCCACCGCGCCCGCGCATGCGCCGTAGCCACCGCGCCCGCGCATGCGCAGTACACCCCGCGCCCGCGCATGCGCAGTAGCCACCGCGCCCCCGCATGCGCAGTAGCCACCGCGCCCCCGCATGCGCAGTAGCCCCCGCGCCCGCGCATGCGCAGTAGCCCCCGCGCCCGCGCATGTGCCGTAGCCACCGCGCCCGCGCATGCGCCGTAGCGCCCGCGCCCGCGCATGCGCAGTAGCCCCCGCGCCCGCGCATGCGTAGTAGCCCCCGCGCCCGAGCATGCGCAGTACACCCCGCGCCCGCGCATGCGCAGTAGCCACCGCGCCCGCGCATGCGCCGTAGCCCCCGCGCCCGCGCATGCGCAGTAGCCCCCGCGCCCGCGCATGCGCAGTAGCACCCGCGCCCGCGCATGCGCCGTAGCCACCGCGCCCGCGCATGCGCCGTAGACCCCGCGCATGCGCAGTAGCACGCGCGCCCGCGCATGCGCAGTAGCCACCGCGCTGGCGCATGCGCAGTAGCCACCGCGCCCGCGCATGCGCCGTAGCCACCGCGCCCGCGCATGCGCAGTACACCCCGCGACCACGCATGCGCAGTAGCCACCGCGCCCGCGCATGCGCCGTAGCCCCCGCGCCCGCGCATGCGCAGTAGCCCCCGCGCCCGCGCATGCGTAGTAGCACCCGCGCCCGCGCATGCGCCGTAGCCACCGCGCCCGCGCATGCGCCGTAGACCCCGCGCATGCGCAGTAGCACCCGCGCCCGCGCATGCGCAGTAGCCACCGCGCCCGCGCATGCGCCGTAGCCACCGCGCCCGCGCATGCGCCGTAGCCACCGCGCCCGCGCATGCGCAGTAGCCCCCGCGCCCGCGCATGTGCCGTAGCCACCGCGCCCGCGCATGCGCAGTAGCCACCGCGCCCGCGCATGCGCAGTAGCCACCGCGCCCGTGCGGGCGTGCCGAGTGGGGGCTCCGCGCAGAGGGGCAGCGCGCCCGCGCATGATGCGCAGAGGTTTCTTTCGGACCTGGGCTGCATTTCCATCCCCCGCTCTGGGAGTCACCCGGTGCGTTAGGAGCGAGCCGATCCCGCTCCCTGAGACACAAGGGCTTGCTCGAGGAGACTGTTCCTGTTCCTCTCTTCCAGCCACTCTGCTCTCCCCAAAACACCCATTTCCTCGGAGCTCCTCTGCAACTGCATTTCCATGGACCCAGGGCTCCAGAAGCTGCAGAGTCGTGCAATGGGGTTTTTTTGGGAAGGGACCTTAAGCTCTTGCACTTCCACCTCTGTCATGAGAATCTCAGGGCTCTAAGACTCACAGAACCATTTGGGCTTGGAAGGACCTTCAAGCTCATCCAGTGCCAGCGCTGCCACGGGCAGGGACACCTCCCACTGTCCCGGGCTGCTCCCAGCCCCAGTGTGCAGCCTGGCCTGGAACATTCCAGGGCATCCAGGGGCAAATCCCCCTCTCTGGGCAGACAGAAGGAGCTAAACCTGGCTATTCCTGAGGGAGTGATGGCAGCACAGCCGAGTCCTGCATCCCTGATTCCCACGGGGAATCTCCATGTCCTTCCTGCTATGGGATCCAGGAGTTGCAGTAGGATTTTTGTGTTTGGTGCTGCATTCCCAGCATGGCAGAAGCTGTCACGCTCGGAAACACAGCCAGTGTGACAAGGTTTTGCTCCCTTTCTGCTTTGTTTTTGCTGTGTTTTGTTTCTCTCGACAGCTGGCTTAGAACTTGTGTGTTGCTGTTTAGACATCAAGCTTTGGGGCTGAGGTTTTTTTATTCCCAAGTGCTTGCTGGCAGTAAAAATACACTTCACATCTGCAGTGTGTGCACGTGGCTTGGGCTGTGGATTCACACTTCTGGGGCAAAAAGAAGTCCCTTCACACCTGTGCTGCTGGTGGTGTCCCCTGTGAGAAGTTTGGTGGCTCGTTTGTGGCTCTCTCAGTTGTTCCCTTTCACAGAGCTCGGCATTTCTCCCCTTTTCAGTTTCATCCTGCAGAGCTTCGTTCCTGCTGCCGCAGCGTGTTCTGAACCCTCCGCTCGCAGCCTGGGGGTGCCTTTTGTGCTGCTCCTCCGTGGGGCTGCCTTGAGAGCGGAATCAAGGTTGGAAAAGACCTCGGAGATCACTGAGTGCAACCAGCACCAGCACGGCCGGCGCTGACCACGTCCGCCCATGCCACAGCCACAGGTGTTGGAGCACTCCCAGGGGTGGGCACTCCAAACCTCCCTGGGCAGCTGTGCCAAGGCCTGAGCGCCCTTTCCATGGAGGAATTTCCCCAATATCCACCCTGAGCCTCCCCTGGCCCAGCCTGAGGCCGTTCCCTCTCCTCCTGTCCCTGTTCCCTGCGAGCAGAGCCCGACCCCCCCGGCTGCTCCCTCCTGTCAGGGACTTGTCCAGAGCCACAAGGTCCCCCCTGAGCCTCCTTTGCTGCAGGGCTGTGCCCCTTTCCCAGCTCTCTCAGGAACTCTCCAGCCCCTTGCCAGCTCCGTTCCCTTGCCTGGACTCGCTCCAGCCCCTCCGTGTCCCTCTTGTCCCAGAGGTGCTGCCAGCACTGCAGGTGCCCCAGCAGTGCCAGCACAGGGACGGGCCCAGCGCCCCGCGCATGCGCAGTGGGGGGTGAGGGGGGCCCAGTTCTCCCGCGCATGCGCAGTAGCCACCGCGCCCGCGCATGCGCCGTAGCCACCGCGCCCGCGCATGCGCAGTAGCCATCGCGCCCGAGCATGCCCCGTAGCCACCGCGCCCGCGCATGCGCAGTAGCCACCGCGCCCGCGCATGCGCCGTAGCCCCCGCGCCCGCGCATGCGCAGTAGCCCCCGCGCCCGCGCATGCGTAGTAGCCACCGCGCCCGCGCATGCGCAGTACACCCCGCGCCCGCGCATGCGCAGTAGCCACCGCGCCCGCGCATGCGCCGTAGCCCCCGCGCCCGCGCATGCGCAGTAGCCCCCGCGCCCGCGCATGCGCAGTAGCACCCGCGCCCGCGCATGCGCCGTAGCCACCGCGCCCGCGCATGCGCCGTAGACCCCGCGCATGCGCAGTAGCACGCGCGCCCGCGCATGCGCAGTAGCCACCGCGCCCGCGCATGCGCAGTAGCCACCGCGCCCGCGCATGCGCCGTAGCCACCGCGCCCGCGCATGCGCAGTACACCCCGCGCCCGCGCATGCGCAGTAGCCACCGCGCCCGCGCATGCGCCGTAGCCCACGCGCCCGCGCATGCGCAGTAGCCCCCGCGCCCGCGCATGCGTAGTAGCACCCGCGCCGGCGCATGCGCCGTAGCCCCCGCGCCCGCGCATGCGCCGTAGACCCCGCGCATGCGCAGTAGCACCCGCGCCCGCGCATGCGCAGTAGCCACCGCGCCCGCGCATGCGCCGTAGCCACCGCGCCCGCGCATGCGCCGTAGCCACCGCGCCCGCGCATGCGCAGTACACCCCACGCCCGCGCATGCGCAGTAGCCACCGCGCCCCCGCATGCGCAGTAGCCACCGCGCCCCCGCATGCGCAGTAGCCCCCGCGCCCGCGCATGCGCAGTAGCCACCGCGCCCGCGCATGTGCCGTAGCCACCGCGCCCGCGCATGCGCCGTAGCGCCCGCGCCCGCGCATGCGCAGTAGCCCCCGCGCCCGCGCATGCGTAGTAGCCACCGCGCCCGAGCATGCGCAGTACACCCGCGCCCGCGCATGCGCAGTAGCCACCGCGCCCGCGCATGCGCAGTAGCACCCGCGCCCGAGCATGCGCCGTAGCCACCGCGCCCGCGCATGCGCCGTAGACCCCGCGCATGCGCAGTAGCACGCGCGCCCGCGCATGCGCAGTAGCCACCGCGCTGGCGCATGCGCAGTAGCCACCGCGCCCGCGCATGCGCCGTAGCCACCGCGCCCGCGCATGCGCAGTACACCCCGCGCCCGCGCATGCGCAGTAGCCACCGCGCCCGCGCATGCGCCGTAGCCCCCGCGCCCGCGCATGCGCAGTAGCCCCCGCGCCCGCGCATGCGTAGTAGCACCCGCGCCCGCGCATGCGCCGTAGCCACCGCGCCCGCGCATGCGCCGTAGACCCCGCGCATGCGCAGTAGCACGCGCGCCCGCGCATGCGCAGTAGCCACCGCGCCCGCGCATGCGCCGTAGCCACCGCGCCCGCGCATGCGCAGTACACCCCACGCCCGCGCATGCGCAGTAGCCACCGCGCCCCCGCATGCGCAGTAGCCACCGCGCCCCCGCATGCGCAGTAGCCCCCGCGCCCGCGCATGCGCAGTAGCCCCCGCGCCCGCCCATGTGCCGTAGCCACCGCGCCCGCGCATGCGCAGTAGCCACCGCGCCCGCGCATGCGCAGTAGCCACCGCGCCCGTGCGGGCGTGCCGAGTGGGGGCTCCGCGCAGAGGGGCAGCGCGCCCGCGCATGATGCGCAGAGGTTTCTTTCGGACCTGGGCTGCATTTCCATCCCCCGCTCTGGGAGTCACCCGGTGCGTTAGGAGCGAGCCGATCCCGCTCCCTGAGACACAAGGGCTTGCTCGAGGAGACTGTTCCTGTTCCTCTCTTCCAGCCACTCTGCTCTCCCCAAAACACCCATTTCCTCGGAGCTCCTCTGCAACTGCATTTCCATGGACCCAGGGCTCCAGAAGCTGCAGAGTCGTGCAATGGGGTTTTTTTGGGAAGGGACCTTAAGCTCTTGCACTTCCACCTCTGTCATGAGAATCTCAGGGCTCTAAGACTCACAGAACCATTTGGGCTTGGAAGGACCTTCAAGCTCATCCAGTGCCAGCGCTGCCACGGGCAGGGACACCTCCCACTGTCCCGGGCTGCTCCCAGCCCCAGTGTGCAGCCTGGCCTGGAACATTCCAGGGCATCCAGGGGCAAATCCCCCTCTCTGGGCAGACAGAAGGAGCTAAACCTGGCTATTCCTGAGGGAGTGATGGCAGCACAGCCGAGTCCTGCATCCCTGATTCCCACGGGGAATCTCCATGTCCTTCCTGCTATGGGATCCAGGAGTTGCAGTAGGATTTTTGTGTTTGGTGCTGCATTCCCAGCATGGGCAGAAGCTGTCACGCTCGGAAACACAGCCAGTGTGACAAGGTTTTGCTCCCTTTCTGCTTTGTTTTTGCTGTGTTTTGTTTCTCTCGACAGCTGGCTTAGAACTTGTGTGTTGCTGTTTAGACATCAAGCTTTGGGGCTGAGGTTTTTTTATTCCCAAGTGCTTGCTGGCAGTAAAAATACACTTCACATCTGCAGTGTGTGCACGTGGCTTGGGCTGTGGATTCACACTTCTGGGGCAAAAAGAAGTCCCTTCACACCTGTGCTGCTGGTGGTGTCCCCTGTGAGAAGTTTGGTGGCTCGTTTGTGGCTCTCTCAGTTGTTCCCTTTCACAGAGCTCGGCATTTCTCCCCTTTTCAGTTTCATCCTGCAGAGCTTCGTTCCTGCTGCCGCAGCGTGTTCTGAACCCTCCGCTCGCAGCCTGGGGGTGCCTTTTGTGCTGCTCCTCCGTGGGGCTGCCTTGAGAGCGGAATCAAGGTTGGAAAAGACCTCGGAGATCACTGAGTGCAACCAGCACCAGCACGGCCGGCGCTGACCACGTCCGCCCATGCCACAGCCACAGGTGTTGGAGCACTCCCAGGGGTGGGCACTCCAAACCTCCCTGGGCAGCTGTGCCAAGGCCTGAGCGCCCTTTCCATGGAGGAATTTCCCCAATATCCACCCTGAGCCTCCCCTGGCCCAGCCTGAGGCCGTTCCCTCTCCTCCTGTCCCTGTTCCCTGCGAGCAGAGCCCGACCCCCCCGGCTGCTCCCTCCTGTCAGGGACTTGTCCAGAGCCACAAGGTCCCCCCTGAGCCTCCTTTGCTCCGGGCTGTGCCCCTTTCCCAGCTCTCTCAGGAACTCTCCAACCCCTTGCCAGCTCCGTTCCCTTGCCTGGACTGGCTCCAGCCCCTCCGTGTCCCTCTTGTCCCAGAGGTGCTGCCAGCACTGCAGGTGCCCCAGCAGTGCCAGCACAGGGACGGGCCCAGCGCCCCGCGCATGCGCAGTGGGGGGTGAGGGGGGCCCAGTTCTCCCGCGCATGCGCAGTGGTGTGGGGGTAGGGCCAGCGCGTCCGCGCATGCGTAGTAGCACCCGCGCCCGCGCATTCGCAGTAGCCACCGCGCCCGCGCATGCGCCGTAGCCCCCGCGCCCGCGCATGCGCAGTAGCCCCCGCGCCCGCGCATGCGTAGTAGCACCCGCGCCCGCGCATGCGCCGTAGCCACCGCGCCCGCGCATGCGCCGTAGACCCCGCGCATGCGCAGTAGCACCCGCGCCCGCGCATGCGCAGTAGCCACCGCGCCCGCGCATGCGCCGTAGCCACCGCGCCCGCGCATGCGCCGTAGACCCCGCGCCCGCGCATGCGCAGTACACCCCACGCCCGCGCATGCGCAGTAGCCACCGCGCCCCCGCATGCGCAGTAGCCACCGCGCCCCCGCATGCGCAGTAGCCCCCGCGCCCGCGCATGCGCCGTAGCACCCGCGCCCGCGCATGCGCAGTAGCCCCCGCGCCCGCGCATGCGTAGTAGCACCCGCGCCCGCGCATGCGCCGTAGCCACCGCGCCCGCGCATGCGCCGTAGACCCCGCGCATGCGCAGTAGCACCCGCGCCCGCGCATGCGCCGTAGCCACCGCGCCCGCGCATGCGCCGTAGCCACCGCGCCCGCGCATGCGCAGTACACCCCACGCCCGCGCATGCGCAGTAGCCACCGCGCCCCCGCATGCGCAGTAGCCACCGCGCCCCCGCATGCGCAGTAGCCCCCGCGCCCGCGCATGCGCAGTAGCCCCCGCGCCCGCGCATGTGCCGTAGCCACCGCGCCCGCGCATGCGCAGTAGCCACCGCGCCCGCGCATGCGCAGTAGCCACCGCGCCCGTGCGGGCGTGCCGAGTGGGGGCTCCGCGCAGAGGGGCAGCGCGCCCGCGCATGATGCGCAGAGGTTTCTTTCGGACCTGGGCTGCATTTCCATCCCCCGCTCTGGGAGTCACCCGGTGCGTTAGGAGCGAGCCGATCCCGCTCCCTGAGACACAAGGGCTTGCTCGAGGAGACTGTTCCTGTTCCTCTCTTCCAGCCACTCTGCTCTCCCCAAAACACCCATTTCCTCGGAGCTCCTCTGCAACTGCATTTCCATGGACCCAGGGCTCCAGAAGCTGCAGAGTCGTGCAATGGGGTTTTTTTGGGAAGGGACCTTAAGCTCTTGCACTTCCACCTCTGTCATGAGAATCTCAGGGCTCTAAGACTCACAGAACCATTTGGGCTTGGAAGGACCTTCAAGCTCATCCAGTGCCAGCGCTGCCACGGGCAGGGACACCTCCCACTGTCCCGGGCTGCTCCCAGCCCCAGTGTGCAGCCTGGCCTGGAACATTCCAGGGCATCCAGGGGCAAATCCCCCTCTCTGGGCAGACAGAAGGAGCTAAACCTGGCTATTCCTGAGGGAGTGATGGCAGCACAGCCGAGTCCTGCATCCCTGATTCCCACGGGGAATCTCCATGTCCTTCCTGCTATGGGATCCAGGAGTTGCAGTAGGATTTTTGTGTTTGGTGCTGCATTCCCAGCATGGGCAGAAGCTGTCACGCTCGGAAACACAGCCAGTGTGACAAGGTTTTGCTCCCTTTCTGCTTTGTTTTTGCTGTGTTTTGTTTCTCTCGACAGCTGGCTTAGAACTTGTGTGTTGCTGTTTAGACATCAAGCTTTGGGGCTGAGGTTTTTTTATTCCCAAGTGCTTGCTGGCAGTAAAAATACACTTCACATCTGCAGTGTGTGCACGTGGCTTGGGCTGTGGATTCACACTTCTGGGGCAAAAAGAAGTCCCTTCACACCTGTGCTGCTGGTGGTGTCCCCTGTGAGAAGTTTGGTGGCTCGTTTGTGGCTCTCTCAGTTGTTCCCTTTCACAGAGCTCGGCATTTCTCCCCTTTTCAGTTTCATCCTGCAGAGCTTCGTTCCTGCTGCCGCAGCGTGTTCTGAACCCTCCGCTCGCAGCCTGGGGGTGCCTTTTGTGCTGCTCCTCCGTGGGGCTGCCTTGAGAGCGGAATCAAGGTTGGAAAAGACCTCGGAGATCACTGAGTGCAACCAGCACCAGCACGGCCGGCGCTGACCACGTCCGCCCATGCCACAGCCACAGGTGTTGGAGCACTCCCAGGGGTGGGCACTCCAAACCTCCCTGGGCAGCTGTGCCAAGGCCTGAGCGCCCTTTCCATGGAGGAATTTCCCCAATATCCACCCTGAGCCTCCCCTGGCCCAGCCTGAGGCCGTTCCCTCTCCTCCTGTCCCTGTTCCCTGCGAGCAGAGCCCGACCCCCCCGGCTGCTCCCTCCTGTCAGGGACTTGTCCAGAGCCACAAGGTCCCCCCTGAGCCTCCTTTGCTCCGGGCTGTGCCCCTTTCCCAGCTCTCTCAGGAACTCTCCAGCCCCTTGCCAGCTCCGTTCCCTTGCCTGGACTCGCTCCAGCCCCTCCGTGTCCCTCTTGTCCCAGAGGTGCTGCCAGCACTGCAGGTGCCCCAGCAGTGCCAGCACAGGGACGGGCCCAGCGCCCCGCGCATGCGCAGTGGGGGGTGAGGGGGGCCCAGTTCTCCCGCGCATGCGCAGTAGCCACCGCGCCCGCGCATGCGCCGTAGCCACCGCGCCCGCGCATGCGCAGTAGCCACCGCGCCCGAGCATGCCCCGTAGCCACCGCGCCCGCGCATGCGCAGTAGCCACCGCGCCCGCGCATGCGCCGTAGCCCCCGCGCCCGCGCATGCGCAGTAGCCCCCGCGCCCGCGCATGCGTAGTAGCCCCCGCGCCCGCGCATGCGCAGTAGCCACCGCGCCCGCGCATGCGCAGTAGCCACCGCGCCCGCGCATGCGCCGTAGCCCCCGCGCCCGCGCATGCGCAGTAGCCCCCGCGCCCGCGCATGCGCAGTAGCACCCGCGCCCGCGCATGCGCCGTAGCCACCGCGCCCGCGCATGCGCCGTAGACCCCGCGCATGCGCAGTAGCACGCGCGCCCGCGCATGCGCAGTAGCCACCGCGCCCGCGCATGCGCAGTAGCCACCGCGCCCGCGCATGCGCCGTAGCCACCGCGCCCGCGCATGCGCAGTACACCCCGCGCCCGCGCATGCGCAGTAGCCACCGCGCCCGCGCATGCGCCGTAGCCCCCGCGCCCGCGCATGCGCAGTAGCCCCCGCGCCCGCGCATGCGTAGTAGCACCCGCGCCCGCGCATGCGCCGTAGCCACCGCGCCCGCGCATGCGCCGTAGACCCCGCGCATGCGCAGTAGCACCCGCGCCCGCGCATGCGCAGTAGCCACCGCGCCCGCGCATGCGCCGTAGCCACCGCGCCCGCGCATGCGCCGTAGCCACCGCGCCCGCGCATGCGCAGTACACCCCACGCCCGCGCATGCGCGGTAGCCCCCGCGCCCGCGCATGCGTAGTAGCCCCCGCGCCCGAGCATGCGCAGTACACCCCGCGCCCGCGCATGCGCCGTAGCCCCCGCGCCCGCGCATGCGCAGTAGCCCCCGCGCCCGCGCATGCGCAGTAGCACCCGCGCCCGCGCATGCGCCGTAGCCACCGCGCCCGCGCATGCGCCGTAGACCCCGCGCATGCGCAGTAGCACGCGCGCCCGCGCATGCGCAGTAGCCACCGCGCTGGCGCATGCGCGGTAGCCACCGCGCCCGCGCATGCGCCGTAGCCACCGCGCCCGCGCATGCGCAGTACACCCCGCGACCACGCATGCGCAGTAGCCACCGCGCCCGCGCATGCGCCGTAGCCCCCGCGCCCGCGCATGCGCAGTAGCCCCCGCGCCCGCGCATGCGTAGTAGCACCCGCGCCCGCGCATGCGCCGTAGCCACCGCGCCCGCGCATGCGCCGTAGACCCCGCGCATGCGCAGTAGCACCCGCGCCCGCGCATGCGCAGTAGCCACCGCGCCCGCGCATGCGCCGTAGCCACCGCGCCCGCGCATGCGCCGTAGCCACCGCGCCCGCGCATGCGCAGTAGCCCCCGCGCCCGCGCATGTGCCGTAGCCACCGCGCCCGCGCATGCGCAGTAGCCACCGCGCCCGCGCATGCGCAGTAGCCACCGCGCCCGTGCGGGCGTGCCGAGTGGGGGCTCCGCGCAGAGGGGCAGCGCGCCCGCGCATGATGCGCAGAGGTTTCTTTCGGACCTGGGCTGCATTTCCATCCCCCGCTCTGGGAGTCACCCGGTGCGTTAGGAGCGAGCCGATCCCGCTCCCTGAGACACAAGGGCTTGCTCGAGGAGACTGTTCCTGTTCCTCTCTTCCAGCCACTCTGCTCTCCCCAAAACACCCATTTCCTCGGAGCTCCTCTGCAACTGCATTTCCATGGACCCAGGGCTCCAGAAGCTGCAGAGTCGTGCAATGGGGTTTTTTTGGGAAGGGACCTTAAGCTCTTGCACTTCCACCTCTGTCATGAGAATCTCAGGGCTCTAAGACTCACAGAACCATTTGGGCTTGGAAGGACCTTCAAGCTCATCCAGTGCCAGCGCTGCCACGGGCAGGGACACCTCCCACTGTCCCGGGCTGCTCCCAGCCCCAGTGTGCAGCCTGGCCTGGAACATTCCAGGGCATCCAGGGGCAAATCCCCCTCTCTGGGCAGACAGAAGGAGCTAAACCTGGCTATTCCTGAGGGAGTGATGGCAGCACAGCCGAGTCCTGCATCCCTGATTCCCACGGGGAATCTCCATGTCCTTCCTGCTATGGGATCCAGGAGTTGCAGTAGGATTTTTGTGTTTGGTGCTGCATTCCCAGCATGGCAGAAGCTGTCACGCTCGGAAACACAGCCAGTGTGACAAGGTTTTGCTCCCTTTCTGCTTTGTTTTTGCTGTGTTTTGTTTCTCTCGACAGCTGGCTTAGAACTTGTGTGTTGCTGTTTAGACATCAAGCTTTGGGGCTGAGGTTTTTTTATTCCCAAGTGCTTGCTGGCAGTAAAAATACACTTCACATCTGCAGTGTGTGCACGTGGCTTGGGCTGTGGATTCACACTTCTGGGGCAAAAAGAAGTCCCTTCACACCTGTGCTGCTGGTGGTGTCCCCTGTGAGAAGTTTGGTGGCTCGTTTGTGGCTCTCTCAGTTGTTCCCTTTCACAGAGCTCGGCATTTCTCCCCTTTTCAGTTTCATCCTGCAGAGCTTCGTTCCTGCTGCCGCAGCGTGTTCTGAACCCTCCGCTCGCAGCCTGGGGGTGCCTTTTGTGCTGCTCCTCCGTGGGGCTGCCTTGAGAGCGGAATCAAGGTTGGAAAAGACCTCGGAGATCACTGAGTGCAACCAGCACCAGCACGGCCGGCGCTGACCACGTCCGCCCATGCCACAGCCACAGGTGTTGGAGCACTCCCAGGGGTGGGCACTCCAAACCTCCCTGGGCAGCTGTGCCAAGGCCTGAGCGCCCTTTCCATGGAGGAATTTCCCCAATATCCACCCTGAGCCTCCCCTGGCCCAGCCTGAGGCCGTTCCCTCTCCTCCTGTCCCTGTTCCCTGCGAGCAGAGCCCGACCCCCCCGGCTGCTCCCTCCTGTCAGGGACTTGTCCAGAGCCACAAGGTCCCCCCTGAGCCTCCTTTGCTGCAGGGCTGTGCCCCTTTCCCAGCTCTCTCAGGAACTCTCCAGCCCCTTGCCAGCTCCGTTCCCTTGCCTGGACTCGCTCCAGCCCCTCCGTGTCCCTCTTGTCCCAGAGGTGCTGCCAGCACTGCAGGTGCCCCAGCAGTGCCAGCACAGGGACGGGCCCAGCGCCCCGCGCATGCGCAGTGGGGGGTGAGGGGGGCCCAGTTCTCCCGCGCATGCGCAGTAGCCACCGCGCCCGCGCATGCGCCGTAGCCACCGCGCCCGCGCATGCGCAGTAGCCATCGCGCCCGAGCATGCCCCGTAGCCACCGCGCCCGCGCATGCGCAGTAGCCACCGCGCCCGCGCATGCGCCGTAGCCCCCGCGCCCGCGCATGCGCAGTAGTCCCCGCGCCCGCGCATGCGCAGTAGCACCCGCGCCCGCGCATGCGCCGTAGCCACCGCGCCCGCGCATGCGCCGTAGACCCCGCGCATGCGCAGTAGCACGCGCGCCCGCGCATGCGCAGTAGCCACCGCGCCCGCGCATGCGCAGTAGCCACCGCGCCCGCGCATGCGCCGTAGCCACCGCGCCCGCGCATGCGCAGTACACCCCGCGCCCGCGCATGCGCAGTAGCCACCGCGCCCGCGCATGCGCCGTAGCCCCCGCGCCCGCGCATGCGCAGTAGCCCCCGCGCCCGCGCATGCGTAGTAGCACCCGCGCCCGCGCATGCGCCGTAGCCCCCGCGCCCGCGCATGCGCCGTAGACCCCGCGCATGCGCAGTAGCACCCGCGCCCGCGCATGCGCAGTAGCCACCGCGCCCGCGCATGCGCCGTAGCCCCCGCGCCCGCGCATGCGCAGTAGCCCCCGCGCCCGCGCATGCGTAGTAGCCACCGCGCCCGCGCATGCGCCGTAGCCCCCGCGCCCGCGCATGCGCCGTAGACCCCGCGCATGCGCAGTAGCACCCGCGCCCGCGCATGCGCAGTAGCCACCGCGCCCGCGCATGCGCCGTAGCCACCGCGCCCGCGCATGCGCCGTAGCCACCGCGCCCGCGCATGCGCAGTACACCCCACGCCCGCGCATGCGCAGTAGCCACCGCGCCCCCGCATGCGCAGTAGCCACCGCGCCCCCGCATGCGCAGTAGCCCCCGCGCCCGCGCATGCGCAGTAGCCACCGCGCCCGCGCATGTGCCGTAGCCACCGCGCCCGCGCATGCGCCGTAGCGCCCGCGCCCGCGCATGCGCAGTAGCCCCCGCGCCCGCGCATGCGTAGTAGCCACCGCGCCCGAGCATGCGCAGTACACCCGCGCCCGCGCATGCGCAGTAGCCACCGCGCCCGCGCATGCGCAGTAGCACCCGCGCCCGAGCATGCGCCGTAGCCACCGCGCCCGCGCATGCGCCGTAGACCCCGCGCATGCGCAGTAGCACGCGCGCCCGCGCATGCGCAGTAGCCACCGCGCTGGCGCATGCGCAGTAGCCACCGCGCCCGCGCATGCGCCGTAGCCACCGCGCCCGCGCATGCGCAGTACACCCCGCGCCCGCGCATGCGCAGTAGCCACCGCGCCCGCGCATGCGCCGTAGCCCCCGCGCCCGCGCATGCGCAGTAGCACCCGCGCCCGCGCATGCGTAGTAGCACCCGCGCCCGCGCATGCGCCGTAGCCACCGCGCCCGCGCATGCGCCGTAGACCCCGCGCATGCGCAGTAGCACGCGCGCCCGCGCATGCGCAGTAGCCACCGCGCCCGCGCATGCGCCGTAGCCACCGCGCCCGCGCATGCGCAGTACACCCCACGCCCGCGCATGCGCAGTAGCCACCGCGCCCCCGCATGCGCAGTAGCCCCCGCGCCCGCGCATGCGCAGTAGCCCCCGCGCCCGCCCATGTGCCGTAGCCACCGCGCCCGCGCATGCGCAGTAGCCACCGCGCCCGCGCATGCGCAGTAGCCACCGCGCCCGTGCGGGCGTGCCGAGTGGGGGCTCCGCGCAGAGGGGCAGCGCGCCCGCGCATGATGCGCAGAGGTTTCTTTCGGACCTGGGCTGCATTTCCATCCCCCGCTCTGGGAGTCAGCCGGTACGTTAGGAGCGAGCCGATCCCGCTCCCTGAGACACAAGGGCTTGCTCGAGGAGACTGTTCCTGTTCCTCTCTTCCAGCCACTCTGCTCTCCCCAAAACACCCATTTCCTCGGAGCTCCTCTGCAACTGCATTTCCATGGACCCAGGGCTCCAGAAGCTGCAGAGTCGTGCAATGGGGTTTTTTTGGGAAGGGACCTTAAGCTCTTGCACTTCCACCTCTGTCATGAGAATCTCAGGGCTCTAAGACTCACAGAACCATTTGGGCTTGGAAGGACCTTCAAGCTCATCCAGTGCCAGCGCTGCCACGGGCAGGGACACCTCCCACTGTCCCGGGCTGCTCCCAGCCCCAGTGTGCAGCCTGGCCTGGAACATTCCAGGGCATCCAGGGGCAAATCCCCCTCTCTGGGCAGACAGAAGGAGCTAAACCTGGCTATTCCTGAGGGAGTGATGGCAGCACAGCCGAGTCCTGCATCCCTGATTCCCACGGGGAATCTCCATGTCCTTCCTGCTATGGGATCCAGGAGTTGCAGTAGGATTTTTGTGTTTGGTGCTGCATTCCCAGCATGGCAGAAGCTGTCACGCTCGGAAACACAGCCAGTGTGACAAGGTTTTGCTCCCTTTCTGCTTTGTTTTTGCTGTGTTTTGTTTCTCTCGACAGCTGGCTTAGAACTTGTGTGTTGCTGTTTAGACATCAAGCTTTGGGGCTGAGGTTTTTTTATTCCCAAGTGCTTGCTGGCAGTAAAAATACACTTCACATCTGCAGTGTGTGCACGTGGCTTGGGCTGTGGATTCACACTTCTGGGGCAAAAAGAAGTCCCTTCACACCTGTGCTGCTGGTGGTGTCCCCTGTGAGAAGTTTGGTGGCTCGTTTGTGGCTCTCTCAGTTGTTCCCTTTCACAGAGCTCGGCATTTCTCCCCTTTTCAGTTTCATCCTGCAGAGCTTCGTTCCTGCTGCCGCAGCGTGTTCTGAACCCTCCGCTCGCAGCCTGGGGGTGCCTTTTGTGCTGCTCCTCCGTGGGGCTGCCTTGAGAGCGGAATCAAGGTTGGAAAAGACCTCGGAGATCACTGAGTGCAACCAGCACCAGCACGGCCGGCGCTGACCACGTCCGCCCATGCCACAGCCACAGGTGTTGGAGCACTCCCAGGGGTGGGCACTCCAAACCTCCCTGGGCAGCTGTGCCAAGGCCTGAGCGCCCTTTCCATGGAGGAATTTCCCCAATATCCACCCTGAGCCTCCCCTGGCCCAGCCTGAGGCCGTTCCCTCTCCTCCTGTCCCTGTTCCCTGCGAGCAGAGCCCGACCCCCCCGGCTGCTCCCTCCTGTCAGGGACTTGTCCAGAGCCACAAGGTCCCCCCTGAGCCTCCTTTGCTCCGGGCTGTGCCCCTTTCCCAGCTCTCTCAGGAACTCTCCAGCCCCTTGCCAGCTCCGTTCCCTTGCCTGGACTCGCTCCAGCCCCTCCGTGTCCCTCTTGTCCCAGAGGTGCTGCCAGCACTGCAGGTGCCCCAGCAGTGCCAGCACAGGGACGGGCCCAGCGCCCCGCGCATGCGCAGTGGGGGGTGAGGGGGGCCCAGTTCTCCCGCGCATGCGCAGTGGTGTGGGGGTAGGGCCAGCGCGTCCGCGCATGCGTAGTAGCACCCGAGCCCCCGCATGCGCAGTAGCCACCGCGCCCGCGCATGCGCCGTAGCACCCGCGCCCGCGCATGCGCAGTAGCCCCCGCGCCCGCGCATGCGTAGTAGCACCCGCGCCCGCGCATGCGCCGTAGCCACCGCGCCCGCGCATGCGCCGTAGACCCCGCGCATGCGCAGTAGCACCCGCGCCCGCGCATGCGCAGTAGCCACCGCGCCCGCGCATGCGCCGTAGCCACCGCGCCCGCGCATGCGCCGTAGCCACGGCGCCCGCGCATGCGCCGTAGCCACCGCGCCCGCGCATGCGCAGTACACCCCACGCCCGCGCATGCGCAGTAGCCACCGCGCCCCCGCATGCGCAGTAGCCACCGCGCCCCCGCATGCGCAGTAGCCCCCGCGCCCGCGCATGCGCAGTAGCCCCCGCGCCCGCGCATGTGCCGTAGCCACCGCGCCCGCGCATGCGCAGTAGCCACCGCGCCCGCGCATGCGCGGTAGCCACCGCGCCCGTGCGGGCGTGCCGAGTGGGGGCTCCGCGCAGAGGGGCAGCGCGCCCGCGCATGATGCGCAGAGGTTTCTTTCGGACCTGGGCTGCATTTCCATCCCCCGCTCTGGGAGTCAGCCGGTGCGTTAGGAGCGAGCCGATCCCGCTCCCTGAGACACAAGGGCTTGCTCGAGGAGACTGTTCCTGTTCCTCTCTTCCAGCCACTCTGCTCTCCCCAAAACACCCATTTCCTCGGAGCTCCTCTGCAACTGCATTTCCATGGACCCAGGGCTCCAGAAGCTGCAGAGTCGTGCAATGGGGTTTTTTTGGGAAGGGACCTTAAGCTCTTGCACTTCCACCTCTGTCATGAGAATCTCAGGGCTCTAAGACTCACAGAACCATTTGGGCTTGGAAGGACCTTCAAGCTCATCCAGTGCCAGCGCTGCCACGGGCAGGGACACCTCCCACTGTCCCGGGCTGCTCCCAGCCCCAGTGTGCAGCCTGGCCTGGAACATTCCAGGGCATCCAGGGGCAAATCCCCCTCTCTGGGCAGACAGAAGGAGCTAAACCTGGCTATTCCTGAGGGAGTGATGGCAGCACAGCCGAGTCCTGCATCCCTGATTCCCACGGGGAATCTCCATGTCCTTCCTGCTATGGGATCCAGGAGTTGCAGTAGGATTTTTGTGTTTGGTGCTGCATTCCCAGCATGGGCAGAAGCTGTCACGCTCGGAAACACAGCCAGTGTGACAAGGTTTTGCTCCCTTTCTGCTTTGTTTTTGCTGTGTTTTGTTTCTCTCGACAGCTGGCTTAGAACTTGTGTGTTGCTGTTTAGACATCAAGCTTTGGGGCTGAGGTTTTTTTATTCCCAAGTGCTTGCTGGCAGTAAAAATACACTTCACATCTGCAGTGTGTGCACGTGGCTTGGGCTGTGGATTCACACTTCTGGGGCAAAAAGAAGTCCCTTCACACCTGTGCTGCTGGTGGTGTCCCCTGTGAGAAGTTTGGTGGCTCGTTTGTGGCTCTCTCAGTTGTTCCCTTTCACAGAGCTCGGCATTTCTCCCCTTTTCAGTTTCATCCTGCAGAGCTTCGTTCCTGCTGCCGCAGCGTGTTCTGAACCCTCCGCTCGCAGCCTGGGGGTGCCTTTTGTGCTGCTCCTCCGTGGGGCTGCCTTGAGAGCGGAATCAAGGTTGGAAAAGACCTCGGAGATCACTGAGTGCAACCAGCACCAGCACGGCCGGCGCTGACCACGTCCGCCCATGCCACAGCCACAGGTGTTGGAGCACTCCCAGGGGTGGGCACTCCAAACCTCCCTGGGCAGCTGTGCCAAGGCCTGAGCGCCCTTTCCATGGAGGAATTTCCCCAATATCCACCCTGAGCCTCCCCTGGCCCAGCCTGAGGCCGTTCCCTCTCCTCCTGTCCCTGTTCCCTGCGAGCAGAGCCCGACCCCCCCGGCTGCTCCCTCCTGTCAGGGACTTGTCCAGAGCCACAAGGTCCCCCCTGAGCCTCCTTTGCTCCGGGCTGTGCCCCTTTCCCAGCTCTCTCAGGAACTCTCCAACCCCTTGCCAGCTCCGTTCCCTTGCCTGGACTGGCTCCAGCCCCTCCGTGTCCCTCTTGTCCCAGAGGTGCTGCCAGCACTGCAGGTGCCCCAGCAGTGCCAGCACAGGGACGGGCCCAGCGCCCCGCGCATGCGCAGTGGGGGGTGAGGGGGGCCCAGTTCTCCCGCGCATGCGCAGTAGCCACCGCGCCCGCGCATGCGCCGTAGCCACCGCGCCCGCGCATGCGCAGTAGCCACCGCGCCCGAGCATGCCCCGTAGCCACCGCGCCCGCGCATGGGCAGTAGCCACCGCGCCCGCGCATGCGCCGTAGCCCCCGCGCCCGCGCATGCGCAGTAGCCCCCGCGCCCGCGCATGCGCAGTAGCCACCGCGCCCGCGCATGCGCCGTAGCCCCCGCGCCCGCGCATGCGCAGTAGTCCCCGCGCCCGCGCATGCGCAGTAGCACCCGCGCCCGCGCATGCGCCGTAGCCACCGCGCCCGCGCATGCGCCGTAGACCCCGCGCATGCGCAGTAGCACGCGCGCCCGCGCATGCGCAGTAGCCACCGCGCCCGCGCATGCGCAGTAGCCACCGCGCCCGCGCATGCGCCGTAGCCACCGCGCCCGCGCATGCGCAGTACACCCCGCGCCCGCGCATGCGCAGTAGCCACCGCGCCCGCGCATGCGCCGTAGCCCCCGCGCCCGCGCATGCGCAGTAGCCCCCGCGCCCGCGCATGCGTAGTAGCACCCGCGCCCGCGCATGCGCCGTAGCCACCGCGCCCGCGCATGCGCCGTAGACCCCGCGCATGCGCAGTAGCACCCGCGCCCGCGCATGCGCAGTAGCCACCGCGCCCGCGCATGCGCCGTAGCCACCGCGCCCGCGCATGCGCCGTAGCCACCGCGCCCGCGCATGCGCAGTACACCCCACGCCCGCGCATGCGCAGTAGCCACCGCGCCCCCGCATGCGCAGTAGCCACCGCGCCCCCGCATGCGCAGTAGCCCCCGCGCCCGCGCATGCGCAGTAGCCACCGCGCCCGCGCATGTGCCGTAGCCACCGCGCCCGCGCATGCGCCGTAGCGCCCGCGCCCGCGCATGCGCAGTAGCCCCCGCGCACGCGCATGCGTAGTAGCCACCGCGCCCGAGCATGCGCAGTACACCCGCGCCCGCGCATGCGCAGTAGCCACCGCGCCCGCGCATGCGCCGTAGCCCCCGCGCCCGCGCATGCGCAGTAGCCCCCGCGCCCGCGCATGCGCAGTAGCACCCGCGCCCGAGCATGCGCCGTAGCCACCGCGCCCGCGCATGCGCCGTAGACCCCGCGCATGCGCAGTAGCACGCGCGCCCGCGCATGCGCAGTAGCCACCGCGCTGGCGCATGCGCAGTAGCCACCGCGCCCGCGCATGCGCCGTAGCCACCGCGCCCGCGCATGCGCAGTACACCCCGCGCCCGCGCATGCGCCGTAGCCACCGCGCCCGCGCATGCGCCGTAGCCCCCGCGCCCGCGCATGCGCAGTAGCCCCCGCGCCCGCGCATGCGTAGTAGCACCCGCGCCCGCGCATGCGCCGTAGCCACCGCGCCCGCGCATGCGCCGTAGACCCCGCGCATGCGCAGTAGCACCCGCGCCCGCGCATGCGCAGTAGCCACCGCGCCCGCGCATGCGCCGTAGCCACCGCGCCCGCGCATGCGCAGTACACCCCACGCCCGCGCATGCGCAGTAGCCACCGCGCCCCCGCATGCGCAGTAGCCACCGCGCCCCCGCATGCGCAGTAGCCCCCGCGCCCGCGCATGCGCAGTAGCCCCCGCGCCCGCGCATGTGCCGTAGCCACCGCGCCCGCGCATGCGCAGTAGCCACCGCGCCCGTGCGGGCGTGCCGAGTGGGGGCTCCGCGCAGAGGGGCAGCGCGCCCGCGCATGATGCGCAGAGGTTTCTTTCGGACCTGGGCTGCATTTCCATCCCCCGCTCTGGGAGTCACCCGGTGCGTTAGGAGCGAGCCGATCCCGCTCCCTGAGACACAAGGGCTTGCTCGAGGAGACTGTTCCTGTTCCTCTCTTCCAGCCACTCTGCTCTCCCCAAAACACCCATTTCCTCGGAGCTCCTCTGCAACTGCATTTCCATGGACCCAGGGCTCCAGAAGCTGCAGAGTCGTGCAATGGGGTTTTTTTGGGAAGGGACCTTAAGCTCTTGCACTTCCACCTCTGTCATGAGAATCTCAGGGCTCTAAGACTCACAGAACCATTTGGGCTTGGAAGGACCTTCAAGCTCATCCAGTGCCAGCGCTGCCACGGGCAGGGACACCTCCCACTGTCCCGGGCTGCTCCCAGCCCCAGTGTGCAGCCTGGCCTGGAACATTCCAGGGCATCCAGGGGCAAATCCCCCTCTCTGGGCAGACAGAAGGAGCTAAACCTGGCTATTCCTGAGGGAGTGATGGCAGCACAGCCGAGTCCTGCATCCCTGATTCCCACGGGGAATCTCCATGTCCTTCCTGCTATGGGATCCAGGAGTTGCAGTAGGATTTTTGTGTTTGGTGCTGCATTCCCAGCATGGCAGAAGCTGTCACGCTCGGAAACACAGCCAGTGTGACAAGGTTTTGCTCCCTTTCTGCTTTGTTTTTGCTGTGTTTTGTTTCTCTCGACAGCTGGCTTAGAACTTGTGTGTTGCTGTTTAGACATCAAGCTTTGGGGCTGAGGTTTTTTTATTCCCAAGTGCTTGCTGGCAGTAAAAATACACTTCACATCTGCAGTGTGTGCACGTGGCTTGGGCTGTGGATTCACACTTCTGGGGCAAAAAGAAGTCCCTTCACACCTGTGCTGCTGGTGGTGTCCCCTGTGAGAAGTTTGGTGGCTTGTTTGTGGCTCTCTCAGTTGTTCCCTTTCACAGAGCTCGGCATTTCTCCCCTTTTCAGTTTCATCCTGCAGAGCTTCGTTCCTGCTGCCGCAGCGTGTTCTGAACCCTCCGCTCGCAGCCTGGGGGTGCCTTTTGTGCTGCTCCTCCGTGGGGCTGCCTTGAGAGCGGAATCAAGGTTGGAAAAGACCTCGGAGATCACTGAGTGCAACCAGCACCAGCACGGCCGGCGCTGACCACGTCCGCCCATGCCACAGCCACAGGTGTTGGAGCACTCCCAGGGGTGGGCACTCCAAACCTCCCTGGGCAGCTGTGCCAAGGCCTGAGCGCCCTTTCCATGGAGGAATTTCCCCAATATCCACCCTGAGCCTCCCCTGGCCCAGCCTGAGGCCGTTCCCTCTCCTCCTGTCCCTGTTCCCTGCGAGCAGAGCCCGACCCCCCCGGCTGCTCCCTCCTGTCAGGGACTTGTCCAGAGCCACAAGGTCCCCCCTGAGCCTCCTTTGCTCCGGGCTGTGCCCCTTTCCCAGCTCTCTCAGGAACTCTCCAGCCCCTTGCCAGCTCCGTTCCCTTGCCTGGACTGGCTCCAGCCCCTCCGTGTCCCTCTTGTCCCAGAGGTGCTGCCGGCACTGCAGGTGCCCCAGCAGTGCCAGCACAGGGACGGGCCCAGCGCCCCGCGCATGCGCAGTGGGGGGTGAGGGGGGCCCAGTTCTCCCGCGCATGCGCAGTGGTGTGGGGGTAGGGCCAGCGCGCCCGCGCATGCGCAGTGGGGGGGGGGGGGGGGGGAGGGGGGGGGGGCCGTCCAGCTCTCCCGCGCATGCGCATTGGGGGTTGGGGGGGGGCTTAGCGTGCCAGCGCATGCGTAGTGGGTAGGGCCTACAGAATTCCAGTGGTAGCAGCAGGAACTTCTGTTCTTTACTGGCAGGGCTGTGCCATGAAGGGGAGCTCGGAGATATTGGTCAGCTCAGGGAATGAGCCTGGCTCATGGTAAGGAAATTCACTGTGCAGTTACTTTGGGCCCTTTCTCTCCTTCTCCTTCTCCTTCTCCTTCTCCTTCTCCTTCTCCTTCTCCTTCTCCTTCTCCTTCTCCCTTTCTTCCCAACACCAGTTCCAGACCTCAGTATAATCCATGTTCCCACAGCCTGACCTTGCAGTTTTCCCAGTTTAGCAGCCCCAGCCACACTTGCAGCCTCTCTGTCTGGACTTTGTCTTGCTGAAATCTCCCTTTGTTGATCCTTTGCTGCCTCACCTTTTATCCAGCAATAACGTGCAGTGGGTGGAAGCTTCTCAGAATTCCCTCCCTGTTCCACTGGAAACATTCCCAAGTGGAAGCAGCTGCACTGCCCATCAGCACTTGCCTGCTTTTAGGGGTGGTTGAGGCATGAAGGATGCAACAAATGGAGTTGGCTCCAAGGGGATGAAATGCTCCCCCTGAGGCTGCTCAGAGAGCTGGAGCTGAGGAATCCGGGTGGGAATCACTCCAAGAAAAAGGAAGGAAAAGAGAGCAGAGGAACAGGGATGCAATTCCAACCTCTCCAAGGACTGGGATGGGCACATTCACCAACACCATTTAATCTAGACACGATTTCTTCTTTGCCTCTGGCTGCCAGGAGCAGGATGAGCAGTTTAATGAGTTTAAATAGTGAATAGTTTAATTAGCTGGAAGAGACTGGATCAATAGCTGCTTAAACAAACAACTGGATCCCTGTTTCCAAGCTTGGATGTAGTTTTGGAAGGTTCCTGGCAGTTTGGCAGGGATTAGTGATGCTGAGAATGTGCTTTTTTGTGGGTTTGGGGCTTTTACTCCTGTTCACGTGGCTGCTCTTTTTCATGTTGAGTGGAAAACAGGAGGGAAAGAGCAACGATGGAAGGAATTCCACTCTTGCTGCTTCAAGGGATGGATCAGGAAGGGAACAGGCTGCAGGGAATTTGGAGTGCAAACTGAGATCTCTCCGATATTTTCGGCTCAGTCAGTCCATCAGTGCTTGGTGGCTGTTTAGGCCACGTGCAAGGTGAATGATGGTGCACATGGCAGAGCTGCTGGTGGCTCCTTCCCCTGCCCGGCTGTCAGTCACCCTGCAGGGTGCTGGAGCAGCGTGCCAGAGGCCGTGGATCCTATGGATCCCATGGATCCCAGGGGCGTGATCAGGAGCCTGGGCCTGCTGGCCACTCCTTGCTCTCTCTTACCCTGATTTTTCAGCTCTGCAGCGAATCCAGCTTGAGGTTTTCAACCCCCTAGAAACCCAGGGACCTTTCATGTCTGTTCTCAGATCTGGGATTTAAATCCAGCCCTTATCAAAGCACCCCGTGACCAGGCAGGCCCTGAATCCCAGCAGGGATCTGATAAAGAGGGACCTGACATCCTAAAGAAACCCTTTGAAATCCTGCTGGGATTGATTTGTATCCATAATGGAGCCCCGAGCTCTCTGCCAGGGAGAGATGAAGCTGCTCCTTTGCTTTATTATCCTCAGGCCCTTCCCAGCTTTGAGGGAAATTCAGTCCCTCTTCAAGCCCCAAAATCATGGAAAAGCTCCTTTGTATCCTCTCCACAGCCCCTACGTGGATTAATCAACTTTTTATTTGATATGGTGTCATTCTCCTTTTTTTTTCCATGGATAAAACTCCATGGTGAGCAATCAGAGCAGAAATAGGAAATGCAGGAGTCTTGGATTCCACAGTGGGATTAACTTCCCTTTTCTGCTCTCTTTCAGGACAGGAAAAACCACTGAACTCGCCCCATCTTTGGGACCAAGAGCTTTGGTGCTGGAGTAGGCAAAGCCAGCTAGGGCCCCCCTTGTCCTGCCCATGGTGTGGGTCAGGGACAGGCTCCTCTTCTCCTCTGTGCTGGGATGAACTGCCTAGGGAATGCTATTTCTGACAGCCCGGTCCTAGCCCCGGCTACTGGAAATGGGCAGAGGTGAAGAGGCAAGTGCCAGAGTTGCTTGGGGATGATGGAATTGTGGTGTTTGGCTGTGCCCAGAGGGGCAGGTTGGGCATTTCTGTGTGTCTGAGGACCGGTTTGGGTGCTGGGGAGCCCGGGGAGCCGAGCTCTCAGTGCATTCCCAGCTCTCCCAGTGGTGGGAGCTGGTGCAGGGCTGGGTGACAGCCTCTGGTCGGGCTCGGGGCAGGCCCTGGCCCCGGCACAGACACGCTGGGGTGGTTTGGGGACGCTTGGGGAGCAATGGGAAGAAAATGAGGGATGGTGCTGGGCGGAGCGATCGGCCTGCGCTCGTGTCAACGCAGCCGTGCAGGGCACTGGGATCTGGGTAAAACACCGGCTCTCCTGGTGTTCAGGGATGCAAGGTCTGAGGGACTGGATTTACTTGGGGTTTTCCAGGACAGCAGGAACAAGAGGAAATGTGGTGCCAGAGGTGCGTCCCATCAGGTTGCAGTTCCCTCTTTCCCATTTCCATTTCCTCCTCAGTGCAGGTGTCCCCTGCAGCCCATGAGCACGGGGCCGGTGACAACTCTCTGTCTGTAGAGGGATTCCTTATGGAACAAGGGCAGATGACACTTGTGTGAGGCTTACGACTGTTAGATTTAGACCAGGATGGGTTTAAGGAAAACTAGAACCGTGTGTTAATCTTACTGGTCAATGAACAAATCGAATCCACACTTCTGTAAGAAAAAATAGAGTGTATGGAGCATATAGAAGAAGCTGGTTTTGCCTGCTGCTGCTGCTTGGCTTTATCATGTAACCCCGTTCGAACTCTGCCTTCAAGACAGCTGTGAGACCGTGAAATAAAGAACTTAGCAGAACAGCAGCCTCCTCTGCTCTTTCACCCTGGTCCGAGAAGGAGGGGTACCCTGTCAAAGGCTCAACACTTGCCTTTCTGACTTTGTTTCTAAATTTCTACCTTTCTAATTTTGTTTGTTTCTAATTTTTTTGTTTGCTTGTTTCTAGCTTTGTTTGTTTTCAACTTTCTCCCTTTAGAAATTTGTTTGTTTCTTGTATTTTACCTCTTTGTTTGTTTCTAAATTTCTGCCGTTGTAACTTTGTTTCTAACTTTCTACTTTTAAAATTTCATTTGTTTTTAACTTTTTACCATTCCTCCCAGCGAGGGCTGTGTGCAGAATACTAAAACCTGTTAAGTTCTTCACTTTTACGTCTATAGGCAAATGCTACTGATTTAGATGTAAATTCATTTGGAAATAAGCCAGCCCTCTCTGTCTACTCTGTCGCATACAGCAATATAAGAAGCTGGGAATAGAGATCCGCAGGTTTTGAGAATAAGGAGCCGGCGTTTTTCTGTAGGAAGGAAAGCAGCAAGCGCCTGGCCGCAGGAGCCGAGACGCTCGGGCTGCAGGAGCTGCAGAGCGCCCGGAGCCGGCTTTTCCCTGTGCTCTGTGCCTGCCCCCGGGCTGAGCTGGGCGGCGCTGCTGCCGCCTGGTGGCGAGAGCGCGGCACTGCCGCCCCCGACACGGCGCCCCGGCGCTGCTGCCGCCCGGTGCCGGCTGAGCCGAGAGGGCGGCGGCCTCGGTGGCTGCCGAGCGTGGCAAGGAGCGGGAGCGAGCGGGGCCGGGTCTGTCAGCGGAGGGGAGGGGCGAAGGGCGGTTCGCAGCGCCAAGGGACACGGCCGTGCATGAGCGGGGCCACAGCTATGGAAAGGAGCGGGCGCCGTGCGGGGCGGTGACCGCGGGGAATGACAGCGCGGGGGGCGGCCCGGCGGGGCCGGTTTTGCCGGGCAGCAGAGGCGCGGTCGCAGCGCGACCCGGGCGGGAGGCACCGGGCGGGCACGGTCGGAATCGAGTCGCCCGCGTGTCGCTCTCAAGGAGGCGGCTCGGAAAGGAAGGCGCAGTTCCGCGCTCTCGGGACGGCGTTAAGTGACGTTTTTATTAGAATATGACAGTATTTATTTGATTTTATTATTTTATTATCTGCCAGGACCTTGCAGAAGGTGGTTTACACTTCCGCCACACTCAAGATGGCGGACGCACTAGGCCCCCTGCGAGAGGTGTCCCTGCCGATGCCTGCCGCCGGTCGCGGAGCCGTCGGCCGCCTCCGGCGCGGCTGACCCCGCCAGCCGTGTCCTCGCACCGGGAAGCACGGCGGAAAATCGCGCGGAAAGCGCGGGGCCGGCGTCGGAGTCCGGGCCGGATTCAGGCAGCCGAATAGACAGAAGCCCTTGTGAGGGGCGGCGGGGGCCCTAAGTGTACCACACTAAAGATGGCGGCTCGACCGGAAGTGGCTTCTGCCAGCACCCAAGATGGCGGCGAAGGGAGGAAGTTACGTCACTGCCACACTAAAGATGGCGGTCGTGTGCACTGTTTTCTGACCTTCTCAATATGGCGGCAGGGAAGCCCCCCCCCTCCCCCCCCCCCCCCCCCCCCCCCCCCAAGCTGCGTCTATTCGGCTGCCTGAACGCGACGCCGACGCCGACGCCAGCCCAGCGCTTGCGCGCAATTTTCTGAGGCGTTTCCCGCTACGCGGACACCGACTGTGGGGTCAGCGGCGCCTGGGGCAGGCGGGAGCATTCAGGCAGTCGAATAGACGGACCGGAGCGGGGGGGAGGGGGGGTATTTCCGGCCGCCATCTTGAGAAGGTCGAATAGCCACATCGGTGCCGTATCGGTGACTTCCGCCCTTCTTCGCCAGGAGCGGCGATGGCGGGGAGCCCGGGGAGCAGCGCTGCCGGGCCGGGGGCACCGGGCTCGGAGGTGAGCGGGGAACGGGGACAGCCCCGAGCGGACGGTGGGGGCCGCGGGGGATCGGTATTCCGGCCCAGGGATGAGTGTTCCGGCACAGGGGTGGCTGTCCCGGCACAGGGATGCGTTCCTGGACTGTCTAATAATATTGTTTAACGATCGTGCAAGGAGATCTGTATAAAAAAATCCTCCGTGGTCATCCTTCTCCCAGCCCCGCTGTGTTTTCAGGATCTTGGGGGAAGAGTTTGGGTCTGGACAAGGCTCTCGGGCACAGGGTGGGATTCTTGGGGTGCAGGGCCAGGATTTGGACTCGATGCTCCCTGTGGGTCCCTTGCAGCCCAGGAAATGCTGCGATCCTGTGCCTCTGAGGGTGAAATAAAGGGGAGCGGTGGCGTTTGTGCCCGCTGTGTTCACGGCCCCGCCGGCTCAGGGCGGGTTAAAGGCGCAGCTGCCCCGAGACAGCGGGACCGGCCGGGGCTGCTCGCTCCCGGTGCTGCCGCCTCGTGGGGAGAGCCCGGCACTGCAGCCCGCGCAGGCGCTGGACCACGGGATGGGCGTGGAACAGCAGCGCAGGGGATGCTGAGGCAGCCCAGGGAATGCTGCGGTCCCAGGGAAGGCTGAGGCGTCCCCTGCCCGGGGCACTCGGCAGCAAACCCCTGATGTTGAGCAGAAAAAGGAAAGTTCTGGGTTAGTGGGAGGAGGTTTCTGGAATGGAGCTGGGACAGGTGCTGATCCACGCATGGAATCACGGGCTGGTTTGGCTTGGAAGGGACCACCAGGATCATTTACACTCTGTTTGTTGTCTGATTGCACAGCGAAGAACATCCAGAACTGCCACCTCACCCTCACGGACAGCAGGAATGTCTTCCATAGCTCTTGTTTTGGAATGGGAATGGCTGTTGGGAGCTCTGGCAGGACCAGGTAAGAAGAGAAATGGGATCATTGTGGCTGCTGCTGGAGGTGGTTTTCTGCTTTCCGGCTGTTCTTCTCATTGATCCTTTCACAGCAGTGTTCTAGGGCACATTTGAGGGTAATTCCAGGAATTTGAAACCAGATAAAAACTGGTGGGGAAAAAATGTGAACGCGATCCATTTCTGGTAGTTCCAAGCTTCTCCCACAACACCGTTCCAGGGGAAAGCTGATAAAAGGGTAAAGATGCAGAGGAACAAGTGCTGTAAAGCCCCCTGGCGCTCTGAGAGAGCAAACCTTCCAGTAGTCCCAGCAGATCTCTTGGAGAAAGTGTGGGATCGCAAGGTTTTCCAGGAAAGCAAAACAAGGGTGGAGATGAGGGAATAGGCTTCCAGTTCTTCCTTTAGCTGAAAGCCTGGGGGAATTGAGAGGGGCCACAAGAACTGTTTGTGTAGGCAAATGGGAGTTTGGGGGCTGAATCTGAGTTTCCCTCTGGGGCATTTTTGAGGGAAAAGCTGAGGTGCTGTTTAAGGGAGAGAATGCAGATTTTTGGGGTGGAAAAGGTTGAATCAATATTGTAGAGGAAGTAAAACGCTGGGGGTAAAAGTGGATGCAATGTGGAGGGGACAGATTGAATATTTTGGAGGCAAAATGGGGAACTGAGTAGTGGAGAGATGGGGAACATTTTGGAGGCAACACTTGACAAACTCTCTGGGGTGGAGAACGACCACATTGAGGGAAAAATGAGGTGATGAGCAGTGGGCACGTAGGGAAGGTCGTGGGGGTAAATCTTGAGAAAAGCCCCGTGGTATTCAAGAAATCCTTGGAAGCAGGACTGAGGAATTCAGTGGTGGAAAAATAGGGGAATTTTGCGGGGGTAAAACTTTAAAAGATCTAAGAGTTGAGAGTGTGTGTTTTTAGGTAGAAAGGATGTCTTGTTGAAGTTGGGCGTCTGGATTGTGGCATTTATGGATCCAGAAAGTAGAAGATAAAGGAGACTCCCAAAGCCTCGGTAGCTGTGTTAAGAAATCCGTCCCAGGGAAGAAAGGTACCTAAACCTCCTAGAAGTAGGGACTAATTGGCATGGGAAGGGGAAAACCCACCCCCAGTGGGAGAGAGCACGCCGGGTAAGGGAAGAGAAGGATGCCCTTAAGAAGAAGTAGGGAAGGTGAATTTCTCGGCTTGCTGAAATGTATCAAAAAGTTTGGAATCTGGGTCTGTGTGGAGGCCGGGATTTTCTCAGCCATATGCAGAGCCCAGCACTAGGAATAAAGGAATTCCAGGCTTTACAACGCCAAAAATGCAGTACCAGAGAGTTCTGTTATCCCGAGGACTTGGGGGATACTTGGCAAAAATTTTCGGGGGCCCAGGCTGGACCGAGCTTTTAACGCTCCCCGGATTCACGGGATCGGGGATTCCGGCGTGCCCTGCACGGGTTTTTTCAGGGAAGTCCCAAATCCTTCGTGTGAGCACGAAGCAGAATCCCCTGGGAGCTGTGAAGGCAACAGGATATTTCTTGGGAATTTTGAAGGGTTGGGTGAGTCCTCAGTGTTAGGTTGGAATGAACGCAAATTGTCCGGGAGTTGCTGGTTTGGGGATGGCCGGGTCTGGGTTTGGATTTGTGGGCACCGAGTGTTCCTTGTGTCAGCTTTAGGTCTTCTGGATTGGTGGGAATTGTCAGAGAAAAGAGAAGGCAATTGAAATGCGGAGCTCCATTCCCGGAGAAATGGTCGGGATGGGAGCGGGAAGGCTGTGGAGCTGCTGGGAGCTCGTGGAGAACGAAAGGATCTGAGGCCTGGAGGCAAAAGCTGTGGAACAAAGCCTGAAAAGGGTGTGGGGTGGGGCGGGAGGGGAAGGAGGGCACCGTGGTGGGGGGAAAGAGGGAAAGGATCCCTGCTCCGGGAATCCAGCAGGGACCAGGAGAGGATCATTTTCCATCCACTGCTCTCAGTGGAATCCTAATAAGGACGGTGGAAGGGAAGTGATTCGTTTGTTCTTAGGTTTGGAATGAAAGGTGCTCTTCCAGAGGGGACTATTGACCTGTTAAAATTCTGTTGGATACAGGAAAAGAGGAAGCAAGCAGCTGGGGAATGAAGGGGTGGATTTTTTGGTGGATACAGGGAAAGACACGGGAAGGGGCTCTCAAGTAAAATACACCTCACGGGCAGCACCAGGAGAAGCCTCAAGTGCCCTTTTTTTCCAAGCTCTGACATTCCAGAGGAGTAAGCAGTGGTCAGCCCATCACTTTCTGTATTCCTTGGATGCCCAGTGCTTTGTTGGGAAGAGATAATATTTGGAAATGAACAAATCCGGGGATGTAATTTCCTGATAGTAAAGCCCCAGAGAGCCTGGTTTTGATATCCTTCCAGCACCCAAACGCAGCAGAGGGAATCCTGGCGGAGCTGGAAAACGCTGTCGCTCCGTCGGTGGAATTCCTGGGAACTGGAAAGCAGCAGAAGCAGCAAGAACAGAGTTGGAAGCAGGCTCCAGCCGGGTAAGGCAGACACCAAATCCTTTGGAACTGGGCAGGGGTGGGAAGAATGAATTCTTACATTTGTAGCCCAGGGATTCCTGAGCAGGATCCCGGCAGGGAAGACTGCAGGGATCAGGCTGGGGCCTGATCGCAGCTGGGGGCAGCGAGCCTTGGAATTGGCTGAAGGGAAGAAAGAGGGATCCTTTGAGCACAAGGATCAGGTGTCAAATGCGGAGATGGCATCAGACAATTCCTCGGGAGGGTTTAGTTCCTGGGCCAAATCGATCTCCTGCCTTGTGAAGGAGCTCAGAGAGCTGGGAAGAGCCCAAGCAACGCAGGGAATGCACCGGCAGATGAAAGTGCCGGGGAACGGTGGGGAAAAGCATCCGAACAGGGGGCCTCGTTTTGTACAGGGACGGTACAAAAAATTGTCCGAAAGAATAGGAATGGAATGGGATTTTACGTATTCCTCGG